>NW_009622714.1:14862-39459 GCF_000690535.1 Cariama cristata
CTTTCCCTTTCCTTGCTGTGCGGGTCCTTTGCTTCATATGTGAAGACCTGTTATTGAAGTTCAGTGAGTTGATGAGCAAGCTGATCTAATTAGAAAAAAATTCCCTCTGATATCTTGCAGGCTTAGGCTTTTTGGGTCAGTTACTGATTGGACTCATGGTGTGGTTATGCAAACTAGATTTAATAAAAGGCAGGCATGAGGGGAGAGCAGGGCTTACTCTTTCTTTAGCAGTCTGTAGTTTGAATTAAGTACAATGGGGATTGACTTGCCTTTTGAGTTCCAGTTGCTGGTTTGAAATAATCTTTCACTTGATCACAGTAAATGTAGAAGTTGCTTTTCATCATCGCTGATTTGATCCTCAATAATCCTTCCATAAAAGTCAGAAGTGCAGTTAAAACCTGGGATACTTCCCAGTTATATCTCTTTTGGGGCAGACTTAAAGTGTACCACCTTTTTTCTTACTTTTTTTGCCATGTGCACGTTGACTTCTAGACTTTGGACAGTAGGCTCGGAATTTCATGCCTATCTGTAAAATGGTTTGTAATTGCTGCAGAGGTGAGAGATGACTGACTGCGGTAAGAACTGAAATTGGAAAAGGAGAAGTAATGCAGTCCTTCTTTCCTGAAAGCCACCTTGCAGAGCACTTGGTCTTGAGACTTTTGTAACTAATCTCTTTAGTACCTAAAGGATTTCTGGTGGCTTTGTATTTTTCATTGTCTGGAGGGATCTCTTGATTGAAATGTGTAGGTCAGCAGTGTTTGAATGTGGGATGCTCTGCTTTCAAATTAGACCCTAAGGCTAGTGTGAATGGAGAACTGACAGATGATGGGCAGAGGGTATGATTAGTAAACAAGTTCATATGTTATGTATTATCACTGGTAGAATGATGGACTTCAGAAATGTCTGTCACTGATATTGTGGGATACCATTACTGTATTTTATTTTTTCATCTGAGGCGGGCAATGTAGAACCACCTTCATTCATGGAGGAATTAAAAATGCGACATAATTTAGAGGGCTGGGTATAGAAGAGTAGAAGGCATTTAACTTCATCATTTTAAAATCTTCTTGGAAATTTGCTGTCCAGGTGTGAAGGTGCTCTGTGACTGTAGTGTGGAGGCATGTAGAGTAGTCTCAATTGGCTGTCCTGTTCTCATGAAGTGCAGGTGACAAAGCTTCTGATCTTTCTCTTCTCTCTCCCAGAAGGGCCAAGCCCATACGGTAGGGAGGAGGTGGCATTCATGGGCCTGAGGTAAACACAGACAGATTTTTTTCCTGTGTTGGTACCAGCTTTTTAAGACTCCCTGATACTGTACTTGTCTCTGCTTCTCTGATGAGGCTAAAGTGAAGTGATGTGGAAAAGCACTAGTGATTTTTTGTCCCCTTCCTAATAGAAAGGGGGAAAAATATCCCAGTTTCTAATGTCCCAAATCAAATTCCCTTCTTGATATATGAATTTAAATTGTTGTTCCCCGCAACACATTTTTTAGAGCCACTGCATGAGAAACATTTAAGTTGAGTTGTGTGGATTTTTTCCTTCTTCAGTCACACCAGTGTTGGCAACAATTACTTCTGCAAGAAAGCTTAACTGAACATTGACTGCTTACTGGAATGGTAATGTGTCAAATGGATAGTTTTGAAAAAATCCTTAAACAGATAAGCTATTTCTCATGCTGGTAGTTGTCTGTTTGTATGTCCTGCTCTTAAATCTGCAGAATAACTGCATATCTTCTGGTTGATTGATAAGTATTTCATATAGCACATCAGAAGAAATAGTGATTGCTGGAAGATAATTTCTTTTCCTAGAGTGCAAGGATGGAGTCAAATCTCAGCAGAATATATTAAATCCTGAATTATTTTGAATGTTGTATTTGAGAAGATAACTTATGTGTTAATTTTTCTTTCAAATTGCATAGTACAAGGATTAATTTATGCAGGATTTGGAGATAGTAAGTTCTTTTCTTAAGGTAGTTTCCGCATGGTGATCTGGATACTTCAGAGGAACTACTGTAATGATATTAAATTCTCTGGGACTGAAATGTTACCTTATGAAACCAGGATTTGGTTTTATAAGATAAAGTGTGGGGCACAGTCCTTTCCCGCGCCTTGCCCCATTGCCCAGATTCAAAATATACTAGGATTTTTCTTAAAAAATGCATTCACAGTCTAGTTAGGAACTGAAAAATGAAGTGTCTATTGGCCTTGCAAATGAGCATGAAACAATAGTACATTTTTTCATGTTTCCTTCATGTGTCTACTTCATTTGTGAGAGTCTATCTGTAACGAGAATCTAGAGTGTGGTAAATTGGAATTGTCTCTGAACCTGAGGGCGTGTGTATCTTTTTTTGGCATGACTTCGTGTTTGTATTCATCCCTCCTCCTCCAAGTGAGTATGTGATTGAAATATTATGAACTGCATTCAATTTTCTGTTTTTAAAATTACCTTTCTTCTGGATTTTTCCCACTTAAAACATGAAGTAGATTTTTGGATGCTATGGTCTTGTCCCTTTTGGGGAAGAGTCAGAGGGACTTTTGAGGGTCTGGAGTCTAGTTTCATTGTATCAGCCATCACAAAATGCTGGGCAGAAAAGGTTAATGAAGGATTATCTGTGTGGATACTTGATTTGTTCTGCTGTGTGATTACAATACAAGTTGAACACTGCTTTTTAGGTGTATGTGTGTATGTTTGTATCTATGTATCCTGAAATAAAAGGGGGAAAATGGGTATGTTAAGATCCCTTAATTTTAAGATCTAAAGCAGAAATCACTCTTTCTGCTAAGATCATACATTTTCTAGTATCAGTCCTGATACTTGGATATGAACTGTGAATCTTGCATGCTGAAATTACAGCTAAAAGCAAAGCTGAGCTTAGTGAGATTAACAGACACTGCTGAAGAGGGTTCCCTTCTTCCCCTCCCCTCGAGTCCTTCATCTGAAGAAGAATTTAGGATCCATTGTCAAATTTATGTGTTTAGGTTGTGTAAAAACCAGTCCAGCTACTCAATGGCAAGTACTTAAGCTCACAAAGTACCTGCAAGTTGATGCCCTCTCCTGTCAGTCACCTACCTTCCAGCAATCTGAATTTCTATATAACCAAATTATCTGTTAACACTTTGAAGGACAGTAGTTGAGTATGTTTAAACACTGATTTTTTTTTAAAGTGGGATAAATAAGTGCCAAAACAACTTCTTGTAGTATAGGCTAATTTGTGTGTGTTACCTGTAATTATATACATCCTCTGTTTGTCCCACTTAATGGAAAAAAATCAGATACACAAAGTATTTAATTGCTTTCAGAAAGTAATTGTGGACAACATTTGTTTTGTTTATTCTGTTTGCACCCGATTGCATTAATGTAGCTGCTAAATTATCAGTTTTGTACGTGCACTCCTAGTAATTGTGTTTATGAATTTGTAAGTTCATATTTTTCCCTTATTTGGGACTATAGATTCAGCTAAACTATGCTTAAAGGAAATCTAAATATCCTTTTTTACTTTGTCATGGTAGGTGAAGAAGATGGAAAGGGAAGAATCATGAAGTAGTACTTTTTTTTTTTTCTGTTTCTTGTGAAAGCAAAATGCTGGGTTTTATATGTAGATCTACTGATGCAGTAGAACAGACTAATGAATATCTCGAATAGTCTTTTTGACCGTATTAAAACTTGATTAATGGAATATTTCTAATGAATTTTGCTGTTTTAAGTGATTGTTTCCATTGCTCAGTGCTATCAGTAATTGCACCTATATTGCTAAGATAGCAGTGTGATGATGCTTCTTGGCTTTGTGTGGAAGGTAATGAAATGAGAGTACCATCCATTACGATGTCCCATCTGGTGTCTTCCTCCAGTAAGTCTAGTCAAAGTGATAGATGGCCTTGGATTATAATACTAGTGATTTAGGTATGGGCTCTAGGATACGTTCTTTCAAAGTCTGAAGTGCTTGATAGCAGTGCTAACCCCACCTTCTCACTTGGAATAGCTAAACAGAGTTTCATATAGCTAGGCAGACCCTGATCTTTCATGTTGTAGAACTATTGAAAAAAAGGAACAACAGTAACAGGACTAGAAACAGAGTACAAGGAAAAAATTTTCTTCTGGTTTTTAATTCATGACCTTTTGAAATGAAGCATGATTTTCACAAGTGTAGTAGTGGAGTAAAATCCAAGTTGATTGTTCTCATAATTGTCTTTGCAGCCACAAATATACTTGTTCTTTGTCAGATATTGTCTGCAAAAGGTGATTTTTGTGCCTTCAACAGCACAAATCTGTCTAGTTTTGAAAAGTCCTGGTTGTTCACAACTCTTCTGAAATTAGTTTAAAACTCAAATGCAGTATGGGTGCATTTTCATACTGTGACTTGCCCATCAGGTGTCTGAGTTGGAATGGGTTCTTGGTTAATTAGGCAGCAAGTGTTTTAATTAAAAATTAGGAGTATGTGATAATAAAAAAGCCAGAAGTAGACTGTGGCCTTAGTTCTACTTAATTTCTAAGTTATTACGTTGTGGGGAAAACTAGCATTAGGGGAAGAAGTACCAGAGCAAAAGATCTTTCTTGTAAAGATGTGTAAAATGCTTATTTTCCTGCTCCTTACCAACTGTTAACTTTAGGAGTCTAGCATAACACTGAACACTTGTAGTATGTATGCATGCCAGGGTAGTCAATTTTTTATTAAAGAAAAAAAGAAATCTTCAATTTTTGACTTAGTACCAAGAAGGTGGCTAATGGTCATGGGAAATACATTGCAGTTGCCAGTGGATTTAAACTTACGTCTTTCTTTTGAACTTTTGTAACAACATCTTATTTGTCAGCAGGGGGAGAGAACAAAGAATGGAGAAGTGTTCCCGTCCTCGTGTCCAGTCCTCAGCTAATGCTTCGATAATCTTTTATGTGATGATCTGTGCAACTGTCCATTGTTCATATAGCCCTACAGTTACTGTATTCTTTTTCTTGCTATCTGGATTATAATGGAAGGGGCAGTGATTGAAGCACTAATGGAGGATACCGCAGAATTCAAGACTTGATAGAGATAGTTACAAACTTGAACGTGTAATCTGGAGGAGTCACCGTGTTCAACAGTCCACTGTCTATCAATAAAGATGCCACTTACATCTCAAATTAAACTGAAATTTTAACCTTATATATAAGATTGCAAGACAAGGGAGAGGGAAGTTATTCAGCTGTCTTTGTAGTTGAGACCCAAGAAAGCTGGTTCAGTCTTTACATTGTAGAGCAGCAGTTCCTGAATGGACTGTGTATGAAGAAAATTACTGGCCAGATACAAACTTGATTTAATACCATACTTATTCTAGTATTTTCAGTTGTGCAAAAATTTTGACTGTAGATGGGAAAGCAGTAGGAGAGTTTCAGAAGGACAGTTCCAGAGCCACCTCTATAGGCGACAGCAGCCCAAATTTTTTATTCCTGAGCAAGCCAGGAAAGTAGCAGTATAGTCATCAACCCTGGCATCCTTCAGAGTTTTTAGCTGTGCTGGCCATGACTCCATGGGAAGCTGGTGCCAGCAGCGTTTTGGAAAAGGTAGCTGAAATCTGTTAAACAAGTGTATTAGTTTTTAAGTTTTAGAGTTTGTTAAATCTCACAGTGTTCTGGAAATGACAGAAACGATTATTTTAATGACGATTCTGTTGCTGCTCTTTGTCTTAGAAACTTCAGGAATCGTGAAGCTCAGTTTTGCGACTGTATATTGAATACTTTATGAAAAGAGTGTGCTAATTAGAATGTGATCTCCTGAAGAATTTCTTTGTTTCAGGAAAGATTCCAGTTATCAACTTAGAAACCTAGATGTATTAGACATAAGTTTTTGGTGTGGGTTTTTTTTTCTTTTTTTTGTGGGATGTATTTGCTGTTTTAAAAGCAGATTGACAAAACCATTCTTCTGTAATTTATCGTCCTCTCTTTCTTCCTTATTTTGGCACCTTATTTGAACTGACTCCTTGAACTTTCCTCCTGGAAACATGTGTTCATCCTGTTCTTACTCTTCCTTGGGTTAAACCCAACTACCACTAGAAAATACTTGCCAGATGGACTGCCAGTCTGCTCCAGTGCAGCTGTTCTGATCTCTTCGCTGTACCTTGCAGGCTGCTTACATCTCTTAAGTATTCAGCTTATGAATGCTTTTAGCCTAAAGTTCCAGCTTACTACTGGTTTTAGCTTACAGAGGGTGGAAGCAGGGACAGGTGGCCTGGGAAGAACACAGGGAAATTGTCCGAGCAGCCAGGGATCAAGTTAGGAAAGCTAAAGCCCTCACAGAATGCAATCTGGCCAGGGACATCAAGGGCAACAAGAAAAGCTTCTATAGGTATGTCAGTGAAAAAAGTAAGACTAGGGAAATTGTGGGCCCTCTCTGGAAGGAAACGGGAGACCTGTTTACGCAGGACAGGGCAAAGGCTGAGGTACTCAACAACTTTTTTGCCTCCATCTTCACCAAGAAGTGCTCCAGCCACACCACCCAAGTCACAGAAGGCAAAGGCAAGGGGATCAAGTTAGGAAAGCTAAAGCCCTCACAGAATGCAATCTGGCCAGGGACATCAAGGGCAACAAGAAAAGCTTCTATAGGTATGTCAGTGAAAAAAGTAAGACTAGGGAAATTGTGGGCCCTCTCTGGAAGGAAACGGGAGACCTGTTTACGCAGGACAGGGCAAAGGCTGAGGTACTCAACAACTTTTTTGCCTCCATCTTCACCAAGAAGTGCTCCAGCCACACCACCCAAGTCACAGAAGCAAAGGCCAAGGACTGGGAGAATGAAGAACTGCCCACTGCAGAAGAAGATCAGATTTGAGACCATCGAAGGAGCCTGAAGGCGCACAAGTCCGTGGGAACTGATGAGATGCATCCCTGGGTCCTGAGGGTACTGGTGGATGAAGTAGCTAAGCCACTATCAACCGTATTTGAGAAGTCGTGGCAGACTGGTGAAGTTCCCACTGACTGGAAAAGTGGAAACATAACCCCCATTTTGAAAAAGGGAAGAAAGGAAGACCCAAGGAACTACAGGCCAGTCAGTCTCACCTCGGTGCCCAGCAAGATCACGGAGCAGATCCTCCTGGAAACTCTGCTGTGGAGGGACTTTTTACAAGGGCATGTAGTGATAGGACAAGGGGCAATGGCGTTAAACTGGAAGAGGGTAGATTTAGATTAGGTATTATGAAGAAATTCTTCCGTGTGAAGGTGGTGAGGCACTGGAAGAGGTTGCCCAGAGAAGCTGTGGATGCCCCATCCCTGGGAATGTTCAAGGCCAGGTTGGATGGGGCTTTGAGCAACCTGTTCTGGTGGAAAGTGTCCCTACCCATGGCAGCGGGGTTGGAACTAGATGGTCTTTAAGGTCCCTTCCAGCCAAACCATTCTATGGTTCAGTGGCCAACAAGTGGTGTTGGTGAGGCTATGGGTGTGTTCCATATGCATCTTAGACTAACTGCTTTATTCCAACCTACTAGCGAGGACCACATAATAAAACTTTGTATCCTTAACACTTAAGAGTATATGGTGGTACTCCGCAAAAATGAAGTCACAACTTCTCACTGGACTCACCAGGCAGGGTAAACTGCTCAGAAACAGATCCAACTACTTGTTAGTAACTGTCTCCACTCTTGCCAATGTCTGTGGCTGCAGACTTTCAATAAAACCTCATGTTAAGCTAAATGAAAGGCAGCTGGCAGGTCAAATTAAAATAATTGTAGGTCTTTTAAAGCCTCATCTGTTGCAAGGGTTTGTATTTCCCCATGAGGCCTGTGCGAGTTTTTGTGACAGTGTGGGTGGTATAGATTCTCTTTCAGAGAATGTGCTTGAGACTCACCGGAACAGCAGTGCTTTTGGAGGAGGTTATCCAGTTGAGGTCCTGCATATAACTCCTCCTTGATTTTAGTTACATTTTGTTAACCTGATAATTGCATTGAAACTCCATTCATACAGGTAACAGGGATCTGTTTTGAACTCGAGCTTGCTAGCAATGCATGTCTTTTGGTTTTGGCTGCCATAGAAAGAGGAGATGATAATCAGTTGTACTTTTTTTGTGTTTTGGCACACTGCTTTCTCTGTTTGCATTACTTTGAGATTTGGCAGAGGACAAAAATGAATGATTGTAGAATGATGGTTGTGGTTGTAAGTTACATATTACCACTTCTGGGTCTTCTGTGTTTAATTCTGGTGTAAAACAAAGTTAATGTGTGGATTTGAAATGGTCTTATTTTTTGTGCAAAGCCCCTTATGCCCATTGCCTTGAAAACACTTCTTAATTCTTTTTCAGAGGTCCGTGCGGATGGTTTAATAAACTCTGCTCTGCGTCCTGGTGAATCTGTGGTCCAAGTTGAGAAACTGATTCAGACTCCTATGGTGTGTGAATTGGCAGTGGTGGAGTGATTCGGGTAGGTGACTGTCCAGATGGGTTGGAGGATGTAAGGGGAAAGAAGTGTTTTGGGCGGACTTCTTGTTCCAGTTACTCTACAGAGTAGTAATAATGTCTTCTCTCACCTTTAGGTGTAAGAATGACAAACTTTTGTTTCAACTGCTGAATTTGTGTTACAGTATCTTGTAGGGAAGATGTATAAGAACTGTAAATTGTGGTTGCTTTCTGTCAAGAAGCACTAGAGATATTCACTGTAGTGGCACAGTCTGTTGCACTTGGCTCACAGAACATGGTCTGTGTGCCTGCGGTTTTAACATGTTGATATGGCTCTGTCTGAGCACTTGTATGTAGGCATCCCAGCTTCCATTACTTTCGCTGTAATTTTCTGCATTATGTGTTTACTTTGAATACTATGTACTGTATTACTATGTAATGTATTCAGGTGGCTCTGTGCAAAAAATAAAAGCAGTTTCAAACAAATATTTCTGCCCTGGCTAAGCTAACTTAAATGCTGTTATCCTATCTAGAGAAAGGTTACTATGACTGGTTGATTTTTTTTTTGTTGTTTTTTTTGTTTGTTTGTTTTGGAGGGGTTGATTTTTGCTTTTTTTTTCAGTTGCAGGCATGTACTGTTTTGGTTCTGTATGGAGGCTGAGACTAAAGGAGTTTTTTTTCTATTCAGACTTACTTTTAGTCCCATAATTAAACAGCAGATGCACGTAGCTTCTCAAAGAATTATAGGGACAATATAACCAGAATGATGTGGCAGTTTTTTTAGTAAGTGTATGCCTAATTGAAGTGATACAAAAATCTTTAGTAGATCACAGTATGTTTTGGTCTTCATATACTGGAGTAGGATAAGTTTAATCTTAATGTACTGTCTTAGTCCTAATCAGGACTGTTGAGCAAACGCATTTTTCACTCTGGTCTCTCTGTATCTTGCTCTGATTCAACATGGTAGAATACACTCAAAAATATTTGTACCTATCCACAGGAATTTTTTACTTTTGAGAGGGAAAATACTTTAATAGGAAAAATACTGTTTTAAATGCTTGATAGTATTGTAGAAATGATGTACTTGAAAATGCGAGTGTCTTAGGAGATTTTAATTAGGAACCATTATGAAAAGATAGTACAAGTGTTGGAACTTCAGCTTGAAAAGGGGTTTGTGGTGAGAGTGCATTTTAATAAAAAGAGTTAGTAAAGAGGAAAGGCAAGAATATTTAAGGAGCAGATTTTATTTTTTTGAGAGGAAAATCCTAATTATATTTACTTAAAGTACTTGATATTCTGTGTGAGGACTTCAGAGTTACTATTTCTGTAGATCCTTGGTTAGAGAAGTGGATAAAGTGCCCTTTTTCTCTATGAAACTTCTGAGATTTCTTTCACAGTTCTTCGACTAGTGAGTGATACTGCGAAGAAATTGTCACAAAAGAGAAGTTATTTTATTATGTGGATAGGCTGAGACTTTTAATGAGCTATTACTGTCCTGTTTACTGCCAAGCTAACAATAACAAAGCAGGGAGTTCAGGCAACAGTGCACAGCTTGGATTTAGAAAAAGGATCCTTTCCTTTGTTATACTATTCATGTTGTTCAATAACATTCCATGATATGTATAAGAGAGTAGGCTGATACACATATTTGAAAGTTGAGAATAATTTTGTATTGAATTAGAATCTTGTTTTAGAAACCCAGTTTCATTATGGATCTGCTTGTTTTCACATTGAAATGCTTATTAAGTCTTACTAAGATAATTCAAATAGAATGATTAATCTAGAGTTTATTTTTTGTCACTTGGCAGTAGTTTGCTCTTATTTTATGCTTAGTCCTTTTTTCACTCCTAACTGTTGGTTCATTAGCAGACTTGATTAATGAGCCTTTCTTGGGGGATGAAAATCTCTATTAGCTAAAAAGAGCAGGATTGGGAAGCAAATGCTGGCTTTGTGATAGACTTATATCTGCAAGCAGATCTTGAATAGTTGAATTGTAAAGCATGTTATGATGAAGTATTTACTGTAGGTATCACAAGAGACCTAGTAAGTGTTCCTGATGTTTTGTGATCCTCTTGGATAGAGGCTTCTTAATGCCAATTGAGTGTGTGTTCTCCAGTTCTCAAAGTTTTGTAATGAATAGGTTTCTGGAAAAGGTGCTATAATTTGTCAAGCTGCTAAACACTTAGGTCAAATGTGAAGATAATATATCAGTGTGTATTTACAGGTACTGAAATACATGGTGAACATGCAGACCATAAATGAGTTCTGACTCGTGTATTGCTGAAAGATACGAAATAAACTTAAGACCAAATGTTAAATACAGGTTTTGTTTTTTACTTTTTGTGATCCATACTCTGCCTAATAGGTGAATTTGACAAGTCCCTGAAATCTTCACTAGTACAGAGTGTTGCAGCTTCTTTTGCAATGGAGTGTATTTGGTCCTCTGAGTATGCTTTTTTTTAAGGATGCAGTTTTGAAGCTGTGTGCAGTTAGTGTCAATTAAAGGAAAATCCTGTTTTGTTGTCTTCCCATCAAGACTTCCACCTGAATAAAGAAAACAACACTGGCTAAAGAGGGCCCCCTGTATCCCATCCCTTCAGTATTCTTGTGGCTCCTTTATTTCGGTAGGTTTTGGACATGTTCCAAGCTTCTTACATAAGGTCTGGTTTGCACATTTGCTCTGTGAGCCCTCTTGACTTGCTGATTCATTGCTCTTTGTAGCAATAAATGCTGGCCCTGATCTCCCCCTTCCTAGTTTTATTGACAAGTTCTGGCATGAAGTGCCTGCTCAAATGTATCTCAGGTGGTTCAGCTATGAAGGTTAATCCAACCACCACACATGTGTTTTATCTTGGCAAGGCATTGTCGGAACTCGTCGTTCTGTCAGCCTGATGTTCCCTGGGGTGCAGAAGAGGAATGGACAAGCTGTCTCAATAGGTGAAATGGTTCTCAGGCACATGGGCATTTCAACATTAAAATATTTTAGACTGCTTTGCTGAATGTCAGTTTAAGGACTTACGAAGGATAGTAGTTTGTCACTTAGAATGTGTGCACTGCTAACAGAGTCTGTCTAAAACAAGATTAGGTTATCAGAGGGTTGGCTTGCGTGATTAGCTTCCTGACTGTCACATGGCCAGAACTGAGTATTCTAAAGAAAACAACGTTCATCCTGGCTGTGTCTAGGCAAATTTGTTTAACTCTATACAAAGGTTAGGTATTGGGGAACTCCCTCTTGCATTGCATAAGGAGGTCTTGAATCCTATTTGTCAAATCAGCAACTAGAATATAAGAAACTTCTTATGCAGTGCAATAAAAGTGCGTGATGGTTTCAGAGGGAAAGTATGCAGAGCATAATTATTTAAATAGCATGGCACATTCTAGCTTCCTCTTCCTCTTGCCTCTCTCTTCTTTTCCAGCTACATTGTTCAGTGGAGATGAATTAAATGCTAAGTAATGTGTGCAAGCAAACTTCCTTTTGACAGTTGTTTTTGAAAGTCTTGGCCAATGTAGTTTGCTGGTTCAAGAATGTTGGTGCCTATTTCTTCAGTTAAGATGTGACTTCTATGTCACTCACATAGAGAAGACCTTGATGATCAAATTGACTCCTTGGTAGGCTTGCTCAGCAAGCAAGTGGCTCAGTTTTAAAATTTCTTGATGACTCAGGAAATTACTGGATTATAACTTCTAATTAGCCTGTTTCAATCTGGTTTTAGATTGGAGGATTCATATTTTGCGCAGTATGTCAGGTGAAATAATGTTTTATTCTTATGCTCCCTTCCTGCTTATCTTTTATATGTAACTCTTGCTGTTTGAGGATATGGAACTGCTTGATCTGCCTGTCATTCTTGGCTAGATGAAGAAGACTCTGTGGTCTTTTTGGTGGTACCAGGCTATGTAGAACTCAAGCCATTCTCTTGCTCAATTTAAATACTTATATGGCTGCTGATGCTCCTTCATTCCTTCCCTACCTTTTGTGCTAAAATACAGACTTCAAGTAAAAAGTATTCCAGACTTACTCTAAAACTCTGTTCACAGTTACAAATGTGTTCATTTATTTAGGAGCTGAAGTACCTCCCCTTTAATCCAGAGGAAGAACTCCCTGAAAGTTTGGACCTGCTCAGGTGGATCCAGGAGGGCCATGAAGATGATCAGAGGGCTGGAGCACCTCTCCTGTGAAGACAGGCTGAGAGACTTGGGGTTGTTCACCCTGGAGAAGAGAAGGCTCTGGGGTGACCTTAAAGCAGCTTTCCGGTACCTGGAAGGGACCTACAAGGAAGCTGCGGAGGGCCTCTTTATCAGGGAGTGTATGTAGTGATGGTTTCAATCTGAAAGAAAGAAGATTTACAGAATTAGAGAACACAGAATTGATTTGGTTGGAAGAGACCTCTGGCATCATCGAGACCAACCTTTGCCCTAACACCACCGTATCAACTAGACCATGGCACTAAGTGCCACATCCAGTCTTTCCTTAAACTCATTACTGTGAGGGTAGTGAGACACTGGAACAGGTTGCCTGGAGAAGTTATGGATGCACCCTGCCAGACTGGATGGGGCTTTGAGCAACCTGGTCTAGTGGAAGGTGTCCCTGCCCAATGCAGGGGGATTGGAATGAGATGATCTTTAAGGTCCTTTCCAACCTAGACCATTCTATGAAAGCATGAAGGTAGTTTCTGTACAGCTGTAACTGAGCTAATTGGAGCACAATGGGAAAAAAAAACACCTTTCAGATATCAAGGGTATTGCTTTTCTACTACCTTCCATCATTGCTCTCAGCACATACCAAGCTAGAATTGTAGGCTGATTCCCACAGGTTGTTGTTCTCCCTATTATATTGGAATACAATCAGGACTTAATGTATTTCTTTTAATAAGAACATAAAATTCAAGAAACTTTATCTTGCTTACTACTATTTTGGGACAGTAAAGAAACAGACAAGGTAGATAGCTCTGGTTTAAATTTTCTAGTTTGAAAACCTATGCACTGGTACCAGCATAACTTTACTGGTTTTATTATGCAGGTGTTGGTATAGTTGTAACATGCGGAATGCATTTTAATGTGTTTAAGACCAGAATGGGTGAAATAAATTTTTTTCCCCAAACAGTATGATCACTCTTTGTGATGTAACCTAAAGGAGGTTTAGCAAACAAACTGGAATCACCTATCATGATTCAATACAAGTGTCGGATAGACGACAGATTGTATGTCCCCCAGGACAGGTTAAAGTGACCTAGATGGATAGAGGAACACGTGATGGGGTGGTGGGAAGTATTGGCTAGCTTGATGAGCAACGATAATTGCACATCAGCAGCCTGGCAATTGGCAGGATTTTATTTTTAAGCATTGTTTTGAAGGCGAGAGATAAGGAAGAAGATGAAAGAATTAATAGTAAATTAATTTTAAATATCTGTGTGGGGATGCTGTCAAACGTGTTTTGAAAAATTAATGATGGTGATAGAAGTTAACTTTATTGACTGAATAGGAGTCTGCCTCTTGATTTTGAATGAGAAAATAGTTTGGACAAATAAGTGAAAATAAGCTGCTTATCTCCCTAAGAGAAAAGAAGGAAAATAGGGGTACGTAAATAAGTAACACAGTTACGGTGTCCTGGAAAGGATTTTTGTAGTAAGTGGTGCAAGTTTGTGTGGTTCAGGTTTTGTTTGGGGTGTTTGGGGCAGGGGGGAAGTCTGAGTACAGGACTCAAGGGAGAAGCGACTGAAGAGAGTTGTAGGTCAGAGTAATGGGCAGGATGCTGGTGACTTCCACAAAAGTAATCAAAGCATGTGATAAGAACAGTTGTTGCTGCTGGGTAAGATTAAGTTCTGGTTTTATATGCACTGAATTTAGGTAGGCAATATCCAGAGGTGCTTATCAACTGGAGTGTCCCTGTGAGACGGAAGAGTGTCAGGGATACTGTGGTGTTAGAAAGGTGTGGGAAGCTAGTTGGTATGGGAAAGAACGTATTGAAAAAGAGGAAGAAGCAGGAGAATGGAGAGGAATGGGCTAACCAACAGCAGAAGAAATCACAATGGAATGAATGAGGAAGCAAAAGAGATGACTATTTAGGTGCTGTCACCGTTATTGAGGACTTTTTCTTTGGAAGGATCACCTGTAGAGTGGTACTAGGTCTCTGAGAAACCTTGGACTGATAGGAGACATTAGCAACCCAACCACATTTTTCTTTATCCTTTTTTATATGTCTTTCCTTATTTTCCTTTGTATTCTCATACCTCTTTAAGAGAAAGAACTTTGACTGAGAGTTAAGGCTTCTTTTTTAAACTTCCCTCCTTTTGAAGCATGTCAGCTGCAGTTTTCTTTACATGTGCATTTAAAGCAAACAAGAACTGATTGGAGATAGAGATGTGGTTTCTGTAGGGAGTGATTACTCGGGCATTTTTACATCTAGCAAGATTTAAGTTTAAGACTCATTAGTCTTGAACTAGTGGATGTTAGATAAATAGGTTAAGCTCTGTCTAAGTGTTAGCTATTTTGGGTTTAGATACTGGCCTGCCACGTCTAATTGAAGCTGTTGAGAATGTTTCTTTTTAACTGGACTGCTAATAGCACTACTGCTGTCTAACTGCCGGCACTCATTCTGGGCTCTGTAGATCATGCTATTAGCATTTATTCTCAGCCCAGTGTCTTACTGGTGTGAACACCAGACAACTGTTACTTTCAAATGTGTTATTTTCTAGATTTGTATAGTTTTATGGGAAAACTGGATCGATGTGCGTTGTCATAGAGCGCACGCATTGAAACTGGATTGAATGATTTTATCCATGACATTATCAGTCCATCTCAGTTCTGATCCCTTAATGGTATTAAAATGAAAGCTGGTATCTAGAATGGAATTAGTCTGTTAATCTCACTACTGATTTTTATTACTGATATTTTTCTGTACTAGAAAAAAATTTTAGTGCTTTTTCAGCTGTTAACAAAGATAACTGACATGTTAAATATCAACCTGTTGGAAAAAGGTTGATTTTTTTTTTTTTTTTTTTGGTTGCAGTGTCTCATTGCTAGACAGGATATTGCGTAGAGATGTCATCTAATGCATCTTAATAAGTGTCTGGTTTTCTCTGGAAGAATTTAGAATTCAGTAATCTGCAGATAAACAGATGATTTGCTTTATTGCTATAAAAGGTTTAAATACAGACTTAATTGTTTTGTCCAGATCTTACATTGACTTGTTGGAAAAGATCTGGAAGATCCAAAAGAAATTATTTTAGATTAGATTAAACAGATGTCCAGTTGTTTTTAGAGCTCACACCCGATTGTTTCCTTCTTCACTCAGAAGTGAGAATAGAGCTGTATCTAAGAAACAAAACAAAAAAACAAAAAAAGCCGAAAAAACCTCCATTGTTTGGCTACCAAATCTAATAAAGCATTTCATATATTACTGGAAGATACTGTGAACTGGAATGGGCAATTGCAGTAAAAAGGATTTTGGAAGATGCATGAATATAATCTTCAAAATGCTTTTTAGGGCATGCAGTTTGGTAGCACTTCTATCACTATGTGAATGGCACATTCCTCCAGGCAGTATATTTCTCCAAGATGACCCTTTAAAGAATGAGAAATTGGGAATGAGGAGAAACCTACCGGTGATGTGCAGCCTATGCACAAACAGCTGTTTCTGCATGTTACACTTACGCTGTGTTAATTTAAGTTTAATAAAAAGCCATTAAAAATTGAAGCAAATTAACCTTTGCTATAACCTCATTGTCAGAGGGAATATAGAAAACTTGGATCCTGTTCTTTTCTAGACACTGCCATCTTTTACTCCAGGTTTTAAATAACAGTTGTGTTCTTGTTTTTTCAGATTCAGAAGCTATCTCTGCATTGGTTACTTCAAGTTCAATCTTGTAGACCTTTTTTTTAATAGACAGAAAAAAATCTAGGACTATTTTCCAATCAATTGAATTCTGCGTATTGATTTCCTTAAATTTTCTTGTGAGCTGGGGATTAATTAACTTGCAGCTCTGTGGTTTCAAATTATAAAAATCTTTATGACCTTAAAGAACTGTATGCCTTTTAGTTCAGGTGGCTTGTGGTCCTGGATTGTGTGTTAGAAGAGGATTGTTGTCCTGTTACATAGCAAAAATCCAGGGGGATTTTATAGCTCATTCCATCCATGAAACATCTCTTCTAGAACAGTGTTTGCAGAATGTAAATTAGCTTGGAACAGGGGTTTGGGTAGCTTTAAATTATATAGTAAAAAGTGACAATCTACTCCTCCATCATTGATTCTCAGGCAGGTAGTAAGGAGATCTGACAGCAAGCCAAGGCTTAGTGTTTAGAAATTGGCTCAAACCATGAGATTAACCAGCAGCATTAGTCTTTTCAAGAGTAATGTGATAATGTCACGGAGAAACAGATCATACCTCAGTGGCAGATGGCGCATGCCACTGTGAAGTGTAAGACAGTAAAAATACATTTTGGGTTGATGTTGTATATGTTTAGTCACAATCAGTAGCTGTTGCGGTTAGTTATGAATTTAATATCAATTCAAACAGAAAACTTCAACTTCCAGTAAGACACCTGTTCAATTGTTCACAGCTTACTAAAAATTTTTAATACTGGACACTTGCCTTGAGATAATCAGTGCATTTTTTAAAATTTGTATTTCTGATTCTGCTTTGTTCCTACTCCACTATCTAACTTCTGTTTTGAATATGGAAGTGTATTATTCCTCCTAGTGTCTTCCTTTGTTATTGTTTATAGAGAACACTGACATTCAAGAATTTATCTTCATAATGTGCAGATGAGGTGAGTTAATGATACTGTTATGTCAGTGAATTGATGTGCACAGTAATTGGCAGTTGAAGGTATAAAAATCATCTGACTTCTTTTTTTCTTTAAACTCACTCAAACAAGCAGTAACACCTAATGTTTTTGTATCACTTCGAATATTAAGAGCACAGCTAAGTTTAATGTGTCTTAAAAGCACAGCTAAGGTTAATTTCATTGGTAGCTATGAATGTTTAGCAATTTCACAAACAAGTTCTCAGATTGATAATTGTATCAGCAATCAGACTGGTCAGAGGTGTCTCCTAATTCAACTTTGTAAAGCAGTGAGGAAGAAAATAAATGCAGAAGGAAGTAAAAGGTTCATAATAGCAATTTTTAATTGGAAAGTTATGCCTGTACACATATGGGGGGGGAAATGACATCTAAAAATAGATTTAAGTGTTGCTCAACTAGCACTGCTCACCTCTGGCCTGGACGGAAAGGGAACTTAGGAATTTACATACCATAACAATGACTTGGCTGGTAGAGTGAGATCTATAATTAAGTACAGAATTACAGCAACTGTTTGCTGTTAGTTCTGCCATTTTTGAAACAATTTTATTTTGAAATCTCCTTTATGCTATAAAATTGTGTTTCTGAAATACGAGAAATGTAAAAGATTCATCCAGTTCCTAACACCTATTCTCTGACCTATTTCAGACAACTGCTAGGTGGTTCTTAGTTCTAACAATTGAGTGTTTTGTACATAATTTGATAAATTCAAATACAAAGCCTCGGCTAGTTAGCAGCTCAAACCGTGTTGCAGAATCTCCTGGACTAGCCAGTAACAATAAAAGGCCACAGGCACAACACAAATTCATGCATTTAGAGTGCCATGAAGATTCACAGAATCTGTAAAATTTGCAGTCTGAATTATATCTATGCCTAGGTTTCTGCTGCAGTGGGTATCCACAGCCTTCTGTATTTTAATAATCTGAGGCAACTCTAGGATCCAATTTTGTACATAAGCTGACAAAGTGTCTGCCTGATACAGGAGATAGTTTGAAAGTCTATCTGTCTACCTAGGTTTTAAATGGAGAGAAATATACCACCTTTATTGTTCTTATTGATGGGCTATAAGTAGTAGGTTGTTCATCTGGGGTGTTGGAAACCCATACCCCAATGTTGTCCAAGAGGACTTGAATCTCAGGTCATTTGTATTTTAGGACAGGAGTGCACACTCTGTAACAGTCTTGGGGTCATTTAGGTGGATGACTCATCCTGGAACTTGTTTAATTAAGTTTCACGAGTTGCTATTGGAAAATTCAATATACAGTTAAATATGGTGTTCAGAATCTTTGCCAAAGATTCTTATTGCCTGTGCTTTCTCTTTCTCTCATGCTTGGTAGTCATACTCACTTTAGTATCTAGATCACTTCTGTCTTCCTCATACTAAGTAGTTAACAGGTTATCTGTGTTAGTGAGTCAGCATCTACTTAATGCAATATTGAGCCAATCACTTCTTTGTCACAGACGTGTGGGTGTTGGGTGCTACCAGCATTTTATACATGTCCATGGGCCCTGTAAGACATGGTACCATTTTTGTTAAGTACTGTGCAAATAAAGTTAGGTATGTCATGCCCTGAAGTATTTCAGTATTTAATAAAAGATGTGGGTGTGATGAAGTAGAGGAGGGAAAAGGGTTTATGTGATGAATGGCAGTAGGGAAAAAGAGAGAAGGATTGTGATAATAGTTACAAGTTAGCCACCTATTTCATTTGGATCAAATGTATCCTTTCTAGAAATGGTGATACACATTCTGCTGTAGTTTAGCGTGTGTGGCTATGACTCAATTTCATTATTTTAATTACAAATCTTACTAGTGAATAAATTAGTATATTCTGTCTCTGAAGTATTCTTGTTCCCTTAGTCATTTGTTTCCCAAATTTTTCACATGCCTCTTCCTTCACATCGTCAGTCTGTCTTGTGCTGCTGTGAAAGAAGGCTGAGGTTGGAGCACATTTTCTGTGGCTAACAATAATAGGCCTGAAAAAGCTCTGACTGTTTGGAGCTATCACTGTCTAGGATCCATGTGCTGATGGGAAACTCTTAAGAATGGAGCGGGGGAAAAAAAGGGTGAACAGGAAGGGAGTCATGTAGGAGCAAAGGGTGAGGGCACCAGGTCTAAATAGTTTTCTCATGGATTTGGAGCCTCTCTTTTTGTCCTGAGTGCTCATGTCACTTTGTGGTGCTAATTGGCTTTCTGATGTGGTGTAGGTGTGTCTAGTCCTCGCTAAAGTTGTTGTCAATTCTGTAGCAGCAGTGGAAATCTTGAAATGGCTGAAACTTGGGTTAGAGTTGTCATAACTTAGAAATGGTGGTCTCTAAGCATAGTCTGTGAGGTGAAGGTAAGTGGTCCAGGAAGCTGTATCTCCTTGATTGAAGACATCAGGTAGTTTTCTGTTGTGCATGGTTTGTTTCTTGTTTTTTGAAGTTCAGACACCGCTGTATTGTGTACTTTAGAGAAAAGAAACAAATTGATGTGAAAATAGATCACTAAACCTGTTTGTGTTGTGTGTTTGTTTTTTTTTTTGTTTTTTTTTTTTTTTTTTTTTTAAAAAGCATATATTAGATGAATGCAGTGTTTAGGGACGCCAGGTATATTAATATTTCAAATGCTTGATTTTAAAGACTTCCTAAAATTCTTGATTTTTAGCATTAAGTTTGGCATATGAAATCAGTGTCATGTCTCTATTTTCTATGTTTTCATTCCTGGCTTGGTCTGGTTATTTGGGCTAATGCAGTGGCATCACAGTAACAGAGCCAGTAAACATCAGTAAAACCTTAAGCAGAATTATTAGCGGCAGTATATATAGTAACAATTTAATCCTCCTCACATTTACTGTTCTGCAAAGCAACCTTGGTTTATAGAAGTTAATATTTTACCAGTCTATGAAGACTGGATTTACTTTGGCGAATGTATTTGTTACCTCCTGTAAAGCAGAAATAATTTCCAATTAAATAATGATTTCTCTAATTTCGTTTCCATTCATTGATATAAGCCATCTTGGTTCTATAAAGGGATTTTCCTGATGCTTTTATTTTCATGGTAGGAAAGGATACTGGAATTACTGTGAGATGAAGCATTGTATATCATGAATTCATGAATGATTGAATCGTGTGATTATTCAGCTGCTTTAGTAAGACTTGGAAAAAGAGTATCTCAAATAGCACTTACGTTGACTAGATAATTTTGCTGGAGTGGAGGCATGGAAACGTGTATCTCCGTCATTCACAAAAAGCACTAAATCTCAACTTTCTCCGCTGGAAATGTTTCCAAATAAGCCAACCAACCTGCTTCCTTTTGTACATGCTGACATAGACGTTAACTCAAAAGTAGCTTTTGACTTTGTCTGATCTGATGTTGAAGTTGGCCCTAATGTGGTAGTGTTGTTGATGGGTTGGACTACATGACCTGGAGAGGTCCCTTCTGACCTTCATCATTCTGCAGTTCTAATTACTTGGGGCAAATGGTGGAAAATAGTGCTGCATCTTGCTGCTTTTAGACAGAATATTGGATTTAAAGGTAGTTAAAAGTTGCAATACGATTACTTCTTTGCAACAGCTAGGCCTTCAGGTGGTGGTGTAGATACAATTGTTTATGCTTAATAACAACGTTACATTTTGTTCTTACTACAGGAGAACTTTTCAGAGCATACATGTTGAGGTTTACACCTCAAGATACAAGCATCTTGATTTGTAAGTGATTCCTTGCAGTTTTAAGAGTTGAGAAACTCCTCCCGTCTGCTGCATGTGCATTATAGCAGTTTTTCACTGGTGAAGTTAAACGCAGTCATATTGGTAATTTTTGAACCCCAGGTAGTTTTTCTCAATCTAGGTACGTTTATTTTGTTGGAAAACCACACTTTGCAGTTGGAACACTTGGGCAGTGAGAGTTTTTGCAGCTATATCCACGTAGGTGAGAGAAATAATTTGGAAATGGTTTGTTTAAAAAAAAAAATTGAGGCCAGATTTGCAGTCTTCATTTATGCCTTGGAGACCTTTCTTTGACCAACTTCTCCAAGGGAAAGCAATCAACAAAATTCAGCAGAGCTGACTTATCTCCATATGTGCAGGTATGAATGTGTTTCCTTAACTGTCTTGTCCAAAAGTGCTGTTAGGGTATTGTAAGTAGTGAAGAAAGTTTCATTTTGCTAGCCTTTAGGTATTTCATTCAATTTTAAGATAATTAGAAATATCTCTAATAGAACTGTAAATAGTCTGGAAAAACAATGAAACTCTTAATGTTGAAATGTAATTCATACAGCAAGTTAGCCAGTCAGGGACCCATAAAAGAAGTGCCTTTTCCATTCCATTGCTGTTAATAAGCATACCCGTATCACTTGCCAGAACACTTCTCAACTGCATGTCCCCTGCAGTATACCAACAGTGTTGCCAAATACAGGTTATTTCGGGGCATGTTGGAAGCAAATGTGAAGCTCTGTGTGCTCACTGAGAATGCACCATCAGCTGTCCTCTTTCTGCATTGAAGGATTCTGGTTGTCAGCAGCTGCGACAGCATGGGTAGTAGGAGGTGACAAATCCTCCAGCAGGTCAGTGTCATGCCACTTAAGGTGATGTGTCATAGTTAATGTCTTAGACTGGTCCACCCAAGACCAGTGGAAAGATAGTGCTACTCCTGAAGCTTGTCAGGCTTTCATCAATGAGACAGTCCATACAGCAGAGATTGTTCCTTTGCTTCACTCTAAATGTCTGGTTTTGGTTCAGACACAGAAGTAATGAGAAGCAGCAAGACAGGTGACGGCATCTGCTTCCAGGAAAAACAAGATGCACTCTTTCTTGAGAATGGTCTCTGAATTCTTTGTTTCTCCCTGGTCCTCACCTCTTGCCCCTCCCTGTTCCCTAGTGTGGGAATCCAAGATTAACTAAACTGTTTGTGGTCTGCAGACCTTCCTACTTTGGGTGAAATGTCTGTCTGATTCAAAAGATACACTATCTAGAGATAAATATTTTGCCAGCTGTGTTTATTTTGTATTTCCTCAATTAAGAGCATATGTTACTCTCTTCAAATCTGACTCACTGTAAGGCATGCGTTTCTCACCTATGGAGCAGATTGTGATTGAATAAGAATCTTGACAGTAACTGCTGACCATAAAACTTCTTTATTATTGTTGTGTATGAAATGATAATGTGCCTCTGTATATACTCCCCTGACACTTAATAAAAATATTCTGATTTGGACTATCCTTGTGCAGGCAAGTCTTGCTTTAATGGGGATGGTGATACTAATTGTGCATACAGTTGCACTTCCTTGCTCTGCTTCAGAACTGCTCATCTTTGTGGTCCTTGCTCCAAAAGAAAAAAATATAACTAATCTCATTGCCCTAAAAATGTTCTTTGTTTACAAGATGGATTTTAGTGGTACAGTATGGGATCTATTTCTGCTTAGTGTGTATCTCTGCTATGAATATTCTTGAGTAATCTAAAGGCTTTTTAGGTTAACGTACTTTCTCACTGAATATGAGTGGATGCTTAAGGCAAGAATAGATAATCTGGCTTCTGCAATTGTTTAAAGAAATAATTCACTGTTTTTACTGTTTTCACTATTTAAAATGGAGGATAGTTGTCGTGGGCCAAATGCTGCCTGAAATGTCTCTGAAGAAAGCCTTTTTTAAAATACCGATTTCCAACCATTCTTTAAATGAAGACCGTAAGTGTAGTGATTTCCCCACCCTCCTTTTTGCATTTTTTTTTTTCTTCCTTAAACTGACTGGAAAAAGTAAAAACTGCTTGAGGGTTATTCATTGTCATTCAATGTACTGAAGTATAACCCTATTTCCTTATCTGTTGTGTGAAAGTTTGCAACTAGTGTTCTGGGTGCATCAATATCTGTTCAAAGTCCTCCAATAAGCAATTGAAAGAATGACGAGGATTTGAGGTGAAATGTATTTGTGTGAAAATAATAGTAAGAAAGATGTTTGAGTCAATTGGAGGCTTCACTCATCTAAAATTGTAGAGTTGTCACAGAGTGATTTGGTTGCAAGGGACCTTAAAGACGATCTAGTTCCAACCCCCCCTGCCATGGGCAGGGACACCTTCCACTAGACCAGGTTGCTCAAAGCTCCATCCAACCTGGCCTTGAATACTTCCAGGGATGGGGCATTCACAGCTTCTCTGGGCAACCTCTTCCAGTGCCTCACCACCCTCACACGGAAGAATTTCTTCCTAATATCTAATCTAAATCTTCCCTCTTCCAGTTTAAAGCCATTGCCCCTTGTCCTATCACTACATGGCCTTGTAAAATGTCCCTCACCAGCTTTCTTGTAGGCCCCTTTAGTTACTGGAAGGCCACTATAAGTTCTTGCAGGAACCTTCTCTTCTCCAGGCTGAACAACTCCAACTCTCAGCCTGTCTTCATAGGAGACGTATTCCAGCCCTCTGATCATTTTTGTGGCCCTTCTCTGGACCTGCTCCAACAGGTCCATGTCCTTCTTGTCCTGGGGGTCCCAGAGCTGAAGGCAGTACTGCAGGGGGTGTCTCACCAGAGCTGAGTAGAGGGGCAGAATCCCCTCCCTCGACCTGCTGGTCACGCTGCTTTTGGTGCAGCCCAGGATACGGTTGGCTTTCTGGGCTGCAAGCGCACATTGCTGGATCATGTTGAGCGTCAACCAGCACCCCCCAAGTCCTTCTTCTCAGGGCTGCTTGCAGTCCATTCTCTGCCTAGCCTGTATTTGTGCTTGGGATTGCCCTGACCCACGTGCAGGACCTTGCACTTGGCCTTGTTGCACTTCATGAGGTTCACATGGGCCCATTCCTTAAGCCTGTCAAGGTCCATCTGGATGGTATCGCTTCCCTCAAGCACATCAGTTGCACCACTCAGCTTGGTGTCATCCAGAAACCTGCTGAGGGTGTACTCAATCCTGCTATCTATGCCACTAACGAAGATGTCACTGTTTAAAGCTGAGCCTGTACTTAAAGTGGATAGCGGATCCTCTCTGTTAACCCCTTCCTTTCTCGAAAGGGGAAGGAGAGAAGAAAAGAGTGAGACTTATGGGTTGGAAAGTTAAAATAACTTTAATAAAACAGTAAAAATAGAAAGAGTATAAATAATATTAATACTGATAATGGAAATAGAAATATACAAAACCAATATTGATCTTCCCGATGATAACCACAGGACTGTCTGCCTTGTGGAGCGGCTCACAGTGCTCATGCGACAGGCAGGCCACCAGATATACTGGGACGCCCGCATCAGACGGGAACCGGAGTCAGGATGCGGATCAGGGTCGGAGGCAGAAGAGTGAGCAGAGTCCCACAAGGATGCCAACCATGAAGGAGAGAGAGCTAACCCCTGTGATCCCTGAGTTTTATACCAAGTATCCACATGTATGGATGGAATACTGCATTGGTGAGTCCTTGGTCACCTCTCTCCTCTGCATCTTTCTGGGAGTGCAACCATTTTCTGCCTCGCCTCACACGGACCACAAGAGAGCCTGCAGGGA
>NW_009622715.1:0-10985 GCF_000690535.1 Cariama cristata
ATTGTAATACTGGCAAGAAAATAAGGCTAAATAAAATAGGTTTCACGCAGAAAGACCCAGTGGAGCAGATCCTGGTTGAAACCTCCTATTTGAGCTCTTGACACTAGATGTCGTTGCCACCGCGTCTCCCGGGAGGACAGCTGGCTCCTGCTGCAGGGCTGCTTTAGTGCCTTGCTGGCAGAGGCCTGTCATTTGCAATGCTTAGGAATATAAACCTTTTGTTCTCCTTGCTGTAAATACACTTGCTCTTTTCTTCAGCCTGTTTTCAGTACTCTCGTTTCGGATGCAGACCGATGCCTGAACAGAGAGAGTTGGTCAGGAAGAGAGGCTATGGAGAAGCCTTGATTCCTTGGGAAAGTCCCCAACACGCAGCAGGGATGTCACACGCCTACAACTCTGCCTCTCCGTTTTGTCTGTATATATAAAAACATACATCAATAGATATCTCTGTCTGTGTGCATTGCTGGCAGGAAGGCTGGCAGGGCCTCCCATTATTCCAGTTTCAGGCACACTGTTCGTGGGCAGCCACAGGGTAGCATCCTCTTCACATTCAGCATGCCTTGCATTTTTCTGTGAGAGTGATGAAGGACCTTCTTCAGTTATATCAGTATTTCATTGGTCCCTGCTTCGTTCACATGCAGGTTAAAGATTTATCGTGCTTCAGTGTAGTGCAAAAAAAATTCCCCTGTTCTCTCTCATACTGACGCAGATGTAGCCATGGGGGTTGGAAATAGTGTATTAAGGTTGTGCCATGAAAAATGCTAGTGAATTAAAAATAGGAAACAACCCTACATAGTTGGGAGGTGGAGCATCATGTTTAGGAGAGGAAAAAATGCCATATTACATTAGCGGAGCATCCAGCTAGCCCAGTATCTGTTCACTAACCAAGTTTTTCTAAGAAGGTAGAAAAAAGTGATGCTCTTGATGATTAGAGAATTAATGATCTCCAGGAAATATTTCCATTGAATCCTCAAGAATTAGAAGTTGGACTTTGCTGCAATATAGAGAATTTGTATCTTTAGAAACTCCGGTCTTACAAATCATAAAACTCTCTTGAGGTATTTAATCATTCTTAAAAACAAATGACTCCAAGATTTGATTAACTAGATTTTTGTACCCTGCAAAGCATCGAAACTCATGGTTTCATAGTGCAGTTCTCACCCACCTTTTGAAGAATGCTTCAGTAGAAGGAATTTCTTTAACTGAAAGTGGTGCATTTCCAAATCCAAAGAATCTGAAAGAGATTTTATTGTGCCAGGTTTGGGTCATCTACTACCAGAAAGATAGATGAGGCATCCCAAATGAGGGTCACCAAAGAGCTCTGGGGCTGGAGCATCTGCCCTAAGAGGAAGGGCTGAGGGAGCTGGGCTTGTTCAGCCTGCAGAACAGACAGTTTCAAGGGGGCCCTAACAGCAGCTTTCAAATT
This sequence comes from Cariama cristata, assembly GCF_000690535.1. Classification (NCBI taxonomy): domain Eukaryota; kingdom Metazoa; phylum Chordata; class Aves; order Cariamiformes; family Cariamidae; genus Cariama; species Cariama cristata. Next base: position 1,427 of record NW_009622715.1, read on the forward strand.
CACAAGCTGCACTGAGATTCAGCTCTGTGTTAGTGCAGCTGCCTTAGCTTCTGGATAGCCTGGCACACGAGAGGAAGGAAGCTCGCTTCTGCTAGCACAGAGTGCCACGACTCCTTACTTCCCCTGTGCTTTTATCCCTCTCTCTGTGAAACAGGAATAACACAACTCCTTTTCTCACCTTTGCCTCCATCTCTCTGAGCTGCAAATGCTTTGCCTCTCACGATCAATGTGTGCAGTATCTAAAGCAGCTGATCACCGTTAGGGTTTCTCATATCGATGACACAGATAGATAGTCAAAATTGTTAGAGTGCTCAGTTAAATCTCCAGGAGTGTTTCCAGAGGTTGAGGGCTGCCATTGGCAGATTTTAGTTATGTTTTCAAGGATCAGGGTTTTCATCAATCAGACATCACCAGAAGCTACTGTTCTCAGAGACTGCTGCACCACTTGTAAGAAAAATTCCAAGTTCTTTATCACCTGCATAACAGGCATAATCTGTCAGACATCTCTATTTTCAAAGAAAGTGTATTGAGAGCATTCTTCAGCTTTAACAGTGTATTTCTTAATTTCGCCTTTGGAGAGTTTTTCCTAAAACTGTGATAATCCCATTATGCTCTTGTTATTTTTCCAGAAAGGCTATTTCTTTCTTTAATTTATTAATGCTCCTTGCTCTACAAGCAGCACTAGCAGAACAGTATCTTGGCAGCATCTCAAACTATATCTTTAGTCTCATGATGTTTATTTTAGTCTCAAAATTATCCTTATGCCATAGTGTACATTTTTGTGTAACGTTAAATGGTTCCTAAAAAGGATTTTTTTTCTTTTGGTTCTATGATGCTACTGGATTTGATGTTGATCCATATAAGGATGCAGCACATTAACTTTGCCAGATCTGAAGTACTGGCCCTCTTCTTCACTAATTTCTGCAGCTAAGGGAAGGGATTTAGTAAACATCTCCATTCCAGCCATGCACCCTGCAACTTAGCTTCTTCCAGAAAGATACAAAAGATGTCATCCTGAGGACTTCTTTCTTTGCAGGAATGAATCAGCTTAACCAACAGGATTTGTTTCGGTAAACTCTAATTTGCTGTGGAGATTCTGGTTTGCCAGAACAAAATGTCATGGTAACACAGTTAAAAAAACAGTCATACTTCCATCATCCCTAAACAAGAACCAGTGGCTGTCCTTGTGAAGCTTTCTTCTGCTTCCTTCAGAGAGGTCAAAAAATGCATCTTCAATGTAATCCAAAAGGCTGTGTTTTCTTGTGCGGTTCCTGAGAGTGTAACATGTCAGCCCATGCAATGCTGCAGTATGACTGTAGGGAACATGACTGACCTGACTTTAACACAAGGAAGAAATCCTGTGTTTTCAGTTTGCTGTGCTTTACTGCCAGAAGTACATCAGCAAGATAGTTACATGCATACTCAGGAGTGTCTACAGAAGCCGTGGTTCCTGCAGAAAAGCCCTAGCCCAGTACAGAAAGAGGAAACCAGTTCCCTCAGATTGATACTGACCTTGTGGCAGAGCTGCTGCTTCCCAACCACACTTACACACTTCTGTGTTCTTGGCACCTGCCTGCATTAGACATACTTCATGTTCTTGCATCATCTGCATTTCTCAGTCCCCTCACTCACATACAGACAGTCCTGCTGTGCTGAAGATAATATTGCATGACTGCTTTCTGAAGAAAAAAAGGAAGAAACTTCTTTTATTTTTAGATTATGGCACAGTTTCAGATGATCCTGGACTCATTTCTATGTAGACTGACACTTGTCATTAATCTCACTGATCTGTAAAGAAAATACTTCTAAAAATTTTTTTAATCCTGTATCTCTGGTAGAAAGGCCCTGGGAGTAAGCTGAAACCCAAGTCAGAAGCAAGAGCTGTTTCTCCCTGGTGCTTGCTCGCCTGTCAGCATCGCCTCTGTCCACTCCCCCAGAGAAGTCAGGCTTTCTGGAATGTGGGAAGTATATCAGATGGTGTCTGTCTACATCAAAGACCAAATAATGCTGTTACACAGAATGTAGAGGTGTTGTGTTTTCATCCTTTTCAATAATCCTTCCTAGAAAATATGCCTTCACAATCAGAATATACCTTTTATAAATGCTCCTTTAATAATGGCTAGTCTTTCTTTGGGAAACCATAATCACCCTATTGTTTTTCTTCAGTTAGGAAATTAAACATCTATCTAAATAGAGGTTGTTTATGCTTAGAAATCTTTCAGAGTGCTAAGGCAGTGCTGCAACATATCCAGTCTTCAAAATATTTCACTAGGGACAGACCAACTCTATCATTTAAGAGTATTAACATCTGTAGGCTAAGTATCACTGTTAGAAGACAATATATCATGCTGGATCTAACAGCCCAAGAGAGGCAAGGCTGCAGCAGCTCCAGGTCCCCAAGTGCAACCAGTAGTGAGGCTGAAGATGTGTTCCTAGTAGGTACATGCACACAGGGCACATATATATGACATATATACATAAATACATGCCCAGACACACAGATCACAGATACACAAAGCACTCACATGAACACTGAGAACCTACAGGAAATCTGCCTTTCTTCCCTCTTTCTTTTCAAGACTCTCCCCTCTTCTCTCAAGGCTCTTAAATGTATTACTTAAATGTAAACAGCCAATAAGTAAAACATTTTCTTATATTTAGGTTTTGGAAGAGACAAGTCATGCTGCATTTTTAGATTTTGAACATATGTCTGAAGCAAGCCATCACTGAATTCTGGTTTCCTCAAAAATGGGGCTTTTGTGACTGTAGTGTGCATCCATCCATCCATCCATCCGTCCCTCGCATAATTTGTGAGCCGTTGTCTAATATCAGTCAGATTTGACAGAGAATTGTAGTCTCAAAGATAATTAGGTTCCTACAAGTTTCACCAGTTTTCATGAAACCTGTATGAACATAGTTGTCTTTGAGGGTGAGGAAAGCAATCTCAATTAGTGTCTCTCAAGGAAAGGCCCCAATATAAGCTCCAGAGTCTTCTCTTCTCTTTGCCCTGCCAAAAGTCAAATAGCATCAACACAGCTCTGTACTGGACACAGCTGTACTTAGGTAATGTATAAGACAGACTTTCTGTGGAAATGATGGTTAGCTATTAAGTGAGGGTTACTGGAGGCATTACAGGTGCGAAGAATGTCACAGGGGACACAGCAAGACAATCCCTGTATAATATAGTGAGAGGAGTGTAGAAAGAGTACATGAAACCTTAGAAATCAGGCATTATTAGTTCCATCATTAATGTAATAAGTGCTTCTTCCAAGACTTTAGTGTAGAAAGTCTCTCTTCTTTTTCCTAAAGAGACTAGGACCTCAATCTTGCCATTTGAGGAAGCTTCTAGTGTCTAAATTTCCACTTCAATATGCAAAAAGGGCTCTGTACTTGTGCTGTCTGAGCTGGCATGCCTCATGTAAAAGCAGAAAAAAAGAGCACTTTGGATGAACAAGCTTTCCTAAAGTGTGCCTTGCTTCATTGCTTATAGTCTTCAAATACTGAACTCTCTTACTGAAGTTACTAACTGGCACAGGTGTGTTGCCGTAGAACTTCTGGTAAACAAACGTTAACCCAAATTTTAAAGGTCCTTTAGTACATATAAAAAAATGAATAATTTAATGTGAGTTATCTAGGGTGTTTCTTATGTGTGCACAAAAAGCATTCTGTACTAAAATCAAAATTGTGGTGTTTCATGATTACTTAGAAGTTACTGCTTCTGGACTGCTGTGAATGAACAGCAGCAATCCTGCAGACAGAGTCTGGGTAAGAACCATTAGGATGCTTTTTGAAATTACTAAGACATCAGTTATGACATGACATTTATGCAAAAAAAGGAAAACAAGGAAAGTTGCAAAGCTCAGGAAGATGGGCGTATTAGTCAGTGCTTATTCATGCACTGACTAGTGTGAGATGTCACTTGTACAGAACTGAATGTCTCTCCACAGCCTGCAGCACTGGAGGTCCACAGGTGGTCTCCAGACAGTTACAGTCTTCCCCTTAGATCAGAAAATATTCTCTTTAAACTATGTTGATATTTTTTACAATGCACAGTTCAAAATTATAGCTTAACCTTCCCTAGAGTGTTGTGTAATTTTCCTGAACTGATCACTCTCTGAGAATTTGCTGTCTATACTCTTCACTTTCTTGATTCTCCCATTTCTTGTCAGTATAAGAGAATAAAGAGGAGACCCCAGGTACTCAATGGACGATTGTGTCCTGAGGCACTTACAACACAAACTGCTGTTATAAGCTAGAATCTCATGTTTTGGAGGCAAGAGGATCTAAATGTACTAAACAACAAGATACTTCAGATTGATAATGAAGGGCAATTTTGAAAAAGGCAAAGGTAATCCTTGGATATATTAATTACTGTATTTCAAGCACAGATAGGAAAATATCGATGTTATTGTGTGAAGTGTTTCTGCTGTCTTTTCTGGGGTAATGCACATCATTCCAATCATTCATACTCAAGAGGGACACAAACTGAAAGATAGCCAGGATTACCTTGAATTTGGAGATCCTGTCACATATGGGTGGCTTGGCTTATTTAACCAAGCACAACAGCACTGAGAATTGATTTGATCATTGATTACGAATACATCATTGCATTGTTACGAAAGGAAAATTCTGTGAAAGTGAGAGAACAATTTGTCACTAATGATTTTAGGCTCACAATAAATATCTTTAGGGTAGAAAATTAGAAAAAAGCTCTGAATAAGAAGTAAACTGAGCTTCTGAAACAACCTTCCAGTTGCAAGAGAGGATGCAAGAAAGATGTCAGGGCACAGCAAGGGTGGATGGGAGATCCACAGGGGAGCCATCAGGGCAGGGCCTTGCCACCCCAGGAGCAGAGCAACTGGGGGCACCAGGGCAGCCCCAGCCCCAGGCATGAGGCACCTCCCAGGGGATGGGGACAGCCCAAGGCCAGGCCAGGCCTTCAGCCCATGGATGGGCCTGGTTCAGGGGGACCCATGGTTGGACAAGGGAGCTGGAGACCAGCCTCCTACATTGTCTCTGGGGCAGGGACTGACAGCCCCAGCTGGGGGCTGAAATGGGGTCCTGGGCCATGGGCAGGGTGGTGGGAGGCCTGGGGAGACTGGGAAGGGACTATCAGGCCTCTTGGTGCCCTCAGGGCCCCAACAAATAAAAGCCACAACCTAGCTATTATTAAATTGGGTTTTGAAAGTCATTCATTATACTATGTTTATAATAGTAAAGGACAATAATTGACTCACATAGAGTCATTTCCAGTCCTATATTCCTATGCGGCATGAAGAAATGGGGCAGAAAAAAGACTCCTAGGGTAAATTCTTCCCAAAATCAATGAAAAATCTCACTAGCAGTTGGATCAGACACCTTAGAAGAAAAGCAGGCAAAAAATGGTGCCCAAAGTCCTCTTTTCTACTTTCAGAATGAGTCACTCGAATGACAAAGATGATTAGCAGGCATTTCTCAGTGCTAGGCACAGTCGCTAGACTACACCTCAAGGACACAGACCACAGTCAGAGATGAGGCATAACCTCTGCCGCCTTCCTAGAGCTTCCAAAGTCTGCTATTCTCCTTGATGCAGAGGAGCAGTCTTCTTCTGTTGACTCAACTCTAAATCTGCCTCTGGACATTAAAGTATTAGCACTTAGTGATCTGTCAATAAATTTCTCAACAGCTCAAATGATGCTATGCCAGTTTTAGCACAGCCCCTGTCTGGAAGGTCCATTATCACCAGAAAATCTTCCTAGGCACAGTTCATTCACTCCACTGGAACTGTACAAGCACTAACTGTAGAGGGCCCTTGGTACTCCTCACCTGACATGGTTATTTTGATCCATATTGTTTATGCAAATAATATGTATGAGAAAGACGACACAAAATGTACTGGCTAGTGAAATCCTGTGAAAATATTCATGAGAAATGAATGAGCTGAATGTCCTGAAAGGGACACATGGTGGCTCATGCAACTGTTTGCTCAAAATCTGTATGTTCTACACCTCCGCTCTTTGTAAATTACAAGAAGAGGCTAAAAAACATTGGTCATTGTGACTCTAGAAGTTCACAGAACATATGTAAAAACTCTGACTAGCAAAATCCCCTCTATCAAGCACACTTCTACTCTTCTGTGAAGGCACCTGATCCTCTACATACTCAATACTGCACTGTACTTGGCCATGTCAGGGTTGTCACTGTCTTCCCAGTGCTGAGTCCTGCAAAGCTTGATGTGCTGAATAATGGCTTTTAGGCACTGAAGTTTATGGCTGAGAATATGTCATACCTATAAACTCACTGTTCTACATCAAGAGAACCAGCATCTGAATGATTTAACAATTCTATCTGCCAGAAATGTTTTTAGACCATAAAACCTTAGTGATCCTGAAATAGCAACAGAAAAAAAAAAAAAAACCAAACAACAAAACAACAAACAGACAGAAAAAAAAAATCAAAGCTTTTAGCACATAATTTACTGTGCTATATTGGGATGCATAAACTGGGTGGTTTAAAAAGTTGTTTAAAATCAACACTGGGTACCCTAGACTATGAGTGTTACATTAAATTTGAATGTGCTGCCCGTGTAATTTGGATTGAAGAGGAGTGGAGAGAATGTGCTCTTAGTTTGTTTCCTACATGTGCATAACAGCTGCGTACAGCATAACGATGCAATGGATGTTTCCAGGAAAAACTAACAGTTGATGCAAAGCCAGATGAAAGTCCATCCTTTGAATAATTTAGTCTTGCTATTAAAGCAACAAGAATGAATTTACTCTAAGTTCCCTAAATGCTTGTGGTGTGATCCTGTGTCACAAGGCTGTGAGGTAGGTGCCCTCTGGGCTTCCTCCTTTTAAGTGAGTTCACTGAAACTAGGCTTTGACTGTTCAAATCTAAGCTGTATTTAAAACATAGGCTGGATGCAATGTTACATAAGTATTAATAAACATTTCTTTCTAACTCAGATGTGGTCATCAACTTTGTAAGAACACATGGTGTTATTTATAAGACCTTTTTGAATGAAATGGCCAGGTGTATGTACACGCGCGTGTTTTTGTGTCTCTGCATGCCATTGATATATGGCTTGCTAAAGGGTAAATAGTGTGTTGCTAGAACTTGGTACCTATTGTGGGTTAACTAGACTTATACTAGCTTACCCCGCATTGACCAGGGAGGGTTGGGCTAGACCATCTCCAGAGATCCCTTCTAACCTTCACTATTCTGCTATTCTGTGATTTTTTTTTCAAGTATTATATACAGAAGGAAATATACTTGCTATCAGGCATTTGGTATTTTAAAGATCATTAAACTGTTGCAAGCAGATTAACTGAGATACAATGTGAATATACATTAATGAAGTAGCTATAGATGCATTCCCATTTCAAAGGACATTGCATGCTTGTTCAGTTTCGTCCACCTGCACCTCTCATCATTTGGCTCTTCATCTGCATATCCTCAGCAGTAGTCTCCCTTGTCTGTTAAACTCTGTGCACACCCACAGCTTCATGCTGCCCTTTGAATTCCAATTTATGAGCAATTCATATATAGGAACACAATAGTACTGTTGCCTTGTAATGAATGTGGCCCCACACTGAGAGGTAGGACCTTTCTTGTTCCAGTGGAGAGCTTGTCCGACTATCCTTCAGTAACTCAAGACAGTCATGCAAGCAGGTGTGGGCAGCCAGAAAGGTGACCAGGTTAAAACAGAAAAATACTGACAGAAGAAAATGCCTGCTGGCCTGGGAACTAGGCATGTGAACCAGGGGATCCTTGCTGGTGCAGCTGGAATCTTGAAGTACAGTTGGGTACCTAGAAACCAGAGATATCCTGAGCTACCACTGACAAGCGCAAAACCAAGGAGCTGTAACAGCAACTTACTATCTGAAAAGGTGAAAAATAGTCTGGAAAAGGGGGTAACCATACTGAGAGAGTATAAATTGGTACCTGCTATTGGATCTTCAGCTGCAAAAGCTGCATGCACTTTTCCTAAACAGGTCTACACAAACTTTCTACAAGATCTTGGACTCTCGCCAGAGATGCCTGGCTGACTCCAAACTGACGTTGATCATCTTTGAAGTGAGACTCTGCCTGTTATTTTATTGATCCCCCTTTGGGTCCACTTGTGGGGTTGATTCGGTTTGTCCTCCCACTTCTGGCATTCTTGGATCCCCTTCTGAGGTCTGTTTAATGCACCTGGTACTATGCATATATATAAATAATCAATTATAACCATATATTATTGATGTTTGCTTCACTAGTAATAAGTTTGTAGTAACTTGTAATATATATATATGCTTCATTGCTGCTATTACTGAGTGTTAATATAATTGGTTGTTGTAATACTATTGATCATTGCTTTAGTATTGATTGCTAATAATAATTTGTAATGGCTTGATATGTACTGGCTTTATTAATTATAGGTATACTTGCTAAGTGGTGATTTTTGTGGTATTGGTGGTAATCTGTAATGAAGTACAGAAATATTACGGATTCCTATAAACCCACGGTCACAATCTCTATATACCTGCAGGCCAGGTAACCCTTTACGTCATGACAGCAGATATCCAGAGAACGGTAGATTAGGGGGCACAGCCAGTCATATCATGGACATTCTGACTCATGAACAATGCCTGCAGTCTCAATAAATCCATTAAACTAAGAACCAGACAGAATCAAAAGCTATTTCTCCACTGCTGGAGGCTTCTGCCCTGAGACGCTATTTCTGGACACAAAGCCACGTGGTGCACAGCTTTGTCTCCACTGTGCTCAAGACCAGAGTGGGCTATTAGCAACAACTCAAATCAGTTCAAAGACCAACATGAAATTCTTCCAGAAGCCAAAAGATGGTTGGACCAGTTCCAATATTTCTAAGGCATACTGTAAAAAAAATTTAATGAATGAAGATCAGTCCCAGATACTATAACAATGCTACCATATTTGATATTTCTAAGCATGATAGGCTTTTCCTATTATTCTCCTATATACTCTGCTAAAAATATTGTTCAACTTCCACAATCCTTTTTTCTATAAATATATGAAAACAGGAACACAGAGATATTTTGCCTTTCTTATATCCTTTCAGGATTTGCACGGCTAAGTCCTGCTCCGGCAGAAGGAATCCAAGAGGAACAGACGGAGCAGGAGTTTTGTCTCTGCCCAAGGTCTCATAGCTTTCTTTTCAAGACAACTCAGAGTCAGACTGCCTGGCCCAGAAAACCTTGCACCTCTCTACCTAAGTCAGGAACATCCACCTACGGTCCCTGTTTTCATTTCAACTGTTGTTTTGGGGGAGTGTCTCTTTGTCACGAGAGCTCCTGGGAGCTTGTGCCTGCCGGGGCGGTTTGTACTTGGTGTGATGCCCAGGACCCGCTGAGCTGGGTGGCAGGCATGAAGGCTGGGGCTTGCCGGCTGGGTGATGCTGCTCCAGTGGCTGGGACAGCACAGAGGACAGGTCACTATGGGAGATGTCCATATGGACAGCACCAGCAGCCCCACGGCAATTTGACTTGGGAGACCAGTGAGTGCAGCATGCAGGGGAAAGGCTGGGCTGGACGCGGGACGGGGCAGGTGCCGGGGGGAT
>NW_009622716.1:0-384 GCF_000690535.1 Cariama cristata
TCTTTCTGAATTTTAAATGTATGAATGATCTTACTAATTTCACAAAAAAGGCAGTGCAGGATGATTACCATCATCTCATCATCTTTAGTAACCCTAAATGGGACTGGATAGCATCGTGCCCATTTTTAAAAAGAGTAGAAAGGAGGACCCTGGGAACTACCGACCCATCAGCCTCACCTCTGTGCCTGGGAAGATCATAGAACAGATCCTCCTAGAAGTTATGCTAAAGTACATGGAGGATAAGGAGGTGATTCAAGACAGCCAACATGGTTTCACCACACAGTCTCCCCCAACATTCTTCTCTCTAATTTGGTGAGATATGGATTTGATGGATGGACTGTTCAGTGAATGGGGAATTGGCTGGATGGTGGCATACGGAGAGCC
>NW_009622716.1:678-7004 GCF_000690535.1 Cariama cristata
TATTAATTTCATGAAATGATGTTGCCTGACCAATCTTGTGGCCTTCTATGATGGAGTGACTACATTATTGGACAAGGGAAGAGCTACGCATGTCATCTATCTGGACTTCTGTAAGGCCTTTGACATGATCCACCACAACATCCTTCTCTCTAAATCGGAGAGATGTGGATTTGACGGGTGGACTGTTAGGTGGATAAGGAACTGGTTCAATGGTTGCATGCAGAGGGTAGTGATCAACAGCTCAATGTCCAGGTGGAGATCAGTGATGACTGGTGTCCCTCAGGGGTCCGTATTGGGACCAGTACTGTTTAATATCTTCATCAATGACATAGTGGGATCATGCGCACCCTCAGCAAGTTTGCAGACAACACCAAGCTGAGTGGTGCGGTTGACATGCCTGAGGAATGGGATGCCACCCAGAGGGACCTGGACAAGCTCGAGAACTGGTCCCATGTGAATTTCATGCAGTTCAACAAGGCCAAGTGCAAGGTGCTGCAGCTGGGTCAGGGCAACTCCCGGTGACAATACAGGCTGGGGGATGAAAGGATTGAGAGCAACCCTGTGAAGAAGGACTTGGGGTATTGGTGGATGAAAAACTGGACATGACTGGGCAATGTACACTCGCAGCCCAGAAAGCCAATCATATCCTGGACTGCATCAAAAGAAGTGTGACCATCAGGTCAAGGGAGGTGATTCTGTCTCCCTACTCTGCCCTGGTGAGATCCCACCTGCAGTACTGCCTTCAGCTCTGGGGTCTTCAGTACAGCAAAGACGTGGACCTGTTGGAGCAGGTTTAGAGGAGGGGCAGAAAAATGATCAGAAGGATGGAGCATCTCTCATATAATGAAAGGCTGAGAGAGCTTGGACAGTTCAGCCTGGAGAAGAGAAGGCTCAGAGGGAACTTCCCAGTGTATATAAATACCTGAAGAGACAGTGCAAAGAGGACGGAGACAGGCTCTTTTCAGTGGTGCCAGTGACAGGACAAGAGGCAAGGGACACAAACTGAAACACAGGAGGTTCCTGTTGAACATCAGGAAACACTTTTTTACTGTGAGGTTGACTGAGCACTGGAACAGGTTGCTCAGAGAGGTTGTGGAGTCTCCCCATTGGAGATACCCAAAAGCCACCTGGACATGGTCCTAGGCAACTGGTTCTAGGTAGCCGTGCTTCAGCCGGGGGGGATTGGAGTAGATGACCTCCAGAGGTCCTTTCCGACCTCAACTATTCCGTGATTCTGTGATTCTATATCTTAAGAACTGAGTCAAAATTGACAGCAACTTCAGAAAATTTCTCTCAGCTGGAACTTTATTAGTAGAGTCTACATGATGTTGAAGGAAGCTGCTGTGAGAAAAGTTGTGTAAAGCATGTTAAATAATTGAACTAGGTTTACTGGACTTTCAAGCACAACATGTATTTGAATGAAAGTTCTTTTAAAAAAGTAACTTCTGAATAGGTTTTACAAATTTTACGGGTCTGCTTCACAAGAAATCCCAGTTGAAGGCTACTGAAGACAATACAGCATGCTAAACTCAAGATACAAGGGTGTTCGTTAATATGATTACATAAGGCTTCTCAAATGTACATTTCTCTTGTTTCATAGGATCATTTAAAACTAAACTCTTCCTTTTTTAAAATCTTTGCTTATTAAAAAGTCTTTGTTTGCTAGAATATTCTGCTCTTAAATCAGTTACTCATAATGTTCACACTGATGTAAAACTTAAAAAGCAAATATTTTGCTGACTGAATTACATTTTGTTTCTTAGTAGCTATCTTAGACTGACATTTAAAAAAAATCCAGGAAGCACAGTAGCAGTATGCAAAGAAATTATACACATGCAAAAGGGTAAAAACCTACATAATTGATTGTTCTGACTTGTCATGGCATAGCTTGTTATAATGAAAATATAATCATTGGCACATTATTTTCATAAGATATTCACTAGTAAGAAACATGATTCATTGATCAATTGAAATATAACAAGTTTTAAAAAATAAGTTTAGGAAGCTTACAAGATTATATTGTTAAAATATAGACCTCACATTTGCATAGGGGTGAACAGAAAGCATTTGTTTCTACAACTAGAGTAAAAGAACAAGAAAGGTAGAATGTTAGAAGATATCTCAAATTCAAACCGTTTCCAAAACAGATCAAATTAGAATAAATACATGCTCTTTAAGTAGAACAAAACCAACTCAAATTCCATTTTGATTAAATCCATTTGATATCAAATGAATGGTCTTCTATCTTTTTTTCAGATTGACATGTATTTAACCTTTTTTTTTATTCTGCTTTTGTTTTCAAATTGTGAATGTAAGAACTACCCCAATAAGTTCCTCTAGCTGAGAGTTCTGTCTTGTAGTGGTGACAGAAGAACTTCAGGAAAATGACATGTATGGAAATTACCCTATTCTGGCTACTTTGCACACTCAATTCAGTTTTCATTCCCTCCCATGGAGACATTAGAGGATATATTCCTGCCTGTTCCTTTTGGTATCTGTCTGTGGATCTATCTTCCATAATTCACCTAATCCTTTAAAATCTACTGATACCATCTCTGGCACAAACTCCTGTTCTAACAAATTACAGAAGTTTACCCTTTGCTGAGAAAGAAATTCTATCTTTCGTTCTTTAACTAATTCCCAAGCAGCATCAATAAATGCCTCTTCTAATATTGCAGGATTCAATGCATAACGGTTCTGCACTCACCTATTCACCATCTTGTACTAGTTCTGGCTGGGATGGCGTTAATTTTCTTCATTGCAGCCGATATGGTGCTACGTTTTGGATTTGTGACCCAAACAGTCACAGTCACACATCAATGTTTTAGCTAATGCTAGACAGTGCTTACACAGCATCAAGACCTGCTCCGTTTCTCTTGCTGCCCCTGCCAGTGAGCAGGTTGAGGGTGAAAAAGTAGTTGGGATGTGACACAGCTGGGACAGCTGACCCCAGTTGACTAAAGTGATATCACATAGCATATGACATCGTGGTTAGCAATAAAAGCTGGGGGAGAGAAGGAAGAAGGGAAGAACTTGAGCCGCTGAGGGAGCTGGGGTTGTTTAGTCCAGAGAAGAGGAGGTTGAGGGGAGACCTGATCGCCCTCTACAACTACTTGAAAGGAGGTTGTAGCGAGGTAGGGGCTGGTCTCTTCTCCCTGGTAACTAGTGATAGGACAAGAGGAAATGGTCTCAAGTTGTGCCAGGGGAGGTTCAGGCTGGACATTAGAAAGAACTTCTTCACTGTAAGAGTCGTTAGGCATTGGAACGGGCTCCCCAGGGAGGTGGTGGATTCACCATCCCTGGAGGTGTTCAAAAAACATTTAGATGTGGCGCTTCAACACATGGTTTAGTGGGTTTAGCGGGCATGGTGGCATCAGGTATGCGGTTGGACTTGATGATCTTTGAGGTCTCTTCCAACCGTAATGATTCTATGATTCTATGATTCTATGACTTTCAGGATTATGGTATCTGTCTTCCCAAGTAACCATTACATATGATAAAGCCCTAGTTTCCCCAAAATAGCTTAACATCTGCCTGTTGATGGGAAGTAGCGATCGACTTCCTTATTTTGCTTTGCTTGTGTGCACAGCTTTTGCTTTACCTGTTAAACTTCTTTAATTCAACCCATGATTTTTTGCACTTCTATACTTTTGATTTTTTTACCCTCCCTCCATCGTGCTGTGGGGGGAGTGAGCAAGCGACTATGTGGGGCTGAACTGCTGACCAAGGTTACCAGCAACACACCTTCACAATATTTTATATGTCATTTTCTTTGTATGTTTGTTTCTAAATGATAAAAAATACTTCAATGAAGAGCTGAGATATTTTCTTTAAACATGATTTCTCATATACCAGTCTTCCATCCATTCATTATACATATATTTAATTATGCATATATATTATTCTATATTTTTGCATAATATATATTCTGTATTTTTATTGTACCTAGATAATTGCATCCAGCTATAAGAAATTTCTAAAGCTCACAGAGGCATAGCTGAAGTAGCTACATAAGAAACAGAAGTCCTTTAAATTAAAGATAAATAATAAGATAGGAACAGATTCCTCCTAAATCTTAGAAATTTGGTTGTCCCCACCTCCTTATCTCACCCTTATTTTCAGCATGCCACTTTGTAAAATTTCAACATTAATAAATACTTTGATGATTAAAGCTTGAAATAATGGAGTAATTATTATGGTACATCTGAGGATGCTGGGGAGTAATTTTTTCATTCTGAATTGAGCAGAAACTCTGACTTAATTTTCATAGTGGCCCCAGGAATTATAGCAAGATTGTGAGTACAAAGAATTATGATTTCACATATCTTATTCTCCATGAATCTCTAAAAATAAAGACAAAGTTCTCTCACCTTCATCTCAACAGAAAAATTATGTGAAACCCCTCCTCAATTTCAGTGGAGTTCTAACACTTTATCCTTTCATCTGATCATTCATATGTTGTGAGTGAATATATGTATATACATATATTCAGTTAGGGAATTAGAGATAACTGTGGTGGAAGTGTTTAGAATACTGACAAATCAAGCCTCTATAAAACTGAACGTTACAAAAATCGTTTAACAAAACACTTTGTGTGAATGGTCAATTCTCACAAAATATTGATCTTCATCACTGTGTATACAGAACAGGCTCTGAAAGTTAGGTTTTAAGTTAGCTGTGAGCATACAACATGGAGTTGATGCTGTATATTTAGCACTGGTGGCTGTTGTTCTTGCTAGTTCTTAGTCACTGAGGCCAAAATGATCAAGCCTAAGAGCAAGAGAAGTTGGAACTGAAGTGGGAAGTCTCCTTTGCTCCTGATACTGTTTACCATTTTTTCAGTTTTGCCAGACGATTTGGGACGATGGCCTGCCTATTTGCAATGTCTTGTGCTTTGTTCTTTTTTTGGGGGGCAGCTTTTGTTATTTAAATGTTTCTGACATACAGGTACATACATCTTTCTTTGCCCCTTTGGTAATCATATTGCTCATTTTGTCTGGCTATACCTTCACAGTGTCACAAAATACTTATTGTTAGTACTTTTGTAACAACAATACTCCAGCATTGTTATTTGTTTGCTGAAGTGCTTGTTTAGTACTTCTGTAAACTTCTATTTATATTCAAGGAAAGCTAATATCAATTACATCATGCTCAATTCATTTATAAGTGTCATGGATCTCTGTCTAGGCTACACCTCACTGTGGTCTCTGGTGTTGCTACATGTTTCAGCAATACTGACCTTTGTGTTTGAAATGTTCAGTTCCCTTGTGGACTGACAGAAAGACAAAGCATAAATTGTACAATTTAAGAATGTATGCAGCTTCCCAACCAGCCTTTGAGACTGAATGATAGCTTGATTTCAAGACTATCTTGTTAGGTAAATCTTAATGTCATCACCTTTCAGCTGCTAAGACAAAGCAGCAAGGAAATATATCGTTCTTACTTCATAGACACTGAACATTATTGCTTGCTGACAGCGAGATGTCTTTATTTATGTGACATTTTGTCATCATGTTTTGGTTTTCTGCTCTACATAGAAGGAAACTAGAACTGAAGATCAGTTTTGCTGTTATTAATTGTTTCTTCCCTTTTATAGATCTATTTACTCTCTCCCTTTCTGTGAATAGAAAGACATTGACCTCTGGGTAGTGCTTTTCACTGCATCCAAGAGTTTCCAGATCCAAGGGCTGAGCACGGTTTGTTGTTCCTCTCTGGTCTGCACAGATGGGTTTCTTCTCCACGTGCAAAAGATTGGTGTAAACACAGAGCTGGGAGGTGGGTAGGGATTCATAGAATCACAGAATCACAGAGTGGTTGGGGTTGGAAGGGACCTCTGGAGATCACCTAGTCCAACCCCCCTGCCAAAGCAGGTTCACCTACAGCAAGTTGCACAGGAACACATTCAAGCGGGTTTTTAATGTCTTCAGAGAAGGAGACTCCACAACCTCTCTGGGCAGCATGTTCCAGTGCTCTGCTATCCTCAAAGTAAAGAAGTTCTTCCTCATATTCAGATGGAACTTCCTGTGTTTCAGTTTGTGCCCATTGCCCCTTATCCTGTCGCTGGGCACCAACGAAAAGAGTCTGGCCCCATCCTCTTGACACCCACCCTTAAGGTATGTATAAGTATTGATGAGATCCCCTCTCAGTCTTCTCTTCTCCAGACTGAACAGACCCAGCTCTCTTTCCTCATGAGAGATGCTCCAGTCCCCTAATTGTCTTTGTTGCCCTCCACTGGACTCTCTCCAGTAGTTCCTTGTCCTTTTGAACTGGGGAGCCCAGAACTGGACACAGTGCTTTAGGTGTGGCCTCACCAGGGCAGAGCAGAG
>NW_009622717.1:0-227 GCF_000690535.1 Cariama cristata
GCACCCGGGGCATGGCACACCATTTGAAACGAGGAGGCAGCACCGCAGTGGGGTCTTGGCGGGGTAAAGCCCACCGGGAATGGGGCCGGGAGGTCAGCACATCCCCACGGCACAGAAAAGCCGCCTCCGGGTGCTTTGATCTCCCGGTACACAACTCTGGGCACTGTTTACACCAGTGATGCTAGGTCGGTGCTTTTCCTGTCTGGATTTGCCAGAAAGCACAGGAA
>NW_009622717.1:965-1297 GCF_000690535.1 Cariama cristata
GGCCTTGGCCCCCCACCATATGGACCGGCGGCTGCGGCCGAGCTTGGGGGTCCGGCTGGAGGGCAGCTCGGCCATCAGGGTAGTCAGGGCTGCTGTACGTCGAGCCCGGGACTGAACCTTGGACCATTGCAAAGGAAGATGGAGACGAGTTTTGGTAGCTGCTGTGAGCAGAGGGTATCTGCGAGCCAACAGGTGACCGGTAAACAGGCTCAATCGAGGCGTGAGGAGGTGTAACTGTGCCGTGGGGGCTGCCCTCTGATGGGTAGCTGCGGAGGGAGGCCCTGAGGAGAGATGCGGAGAAGGAGGGTTCAGCTCCACCGCTCCTTCCTGCT
>NW_009622717.1:1356-3594 GCF_000690535.1 Cariama cristata
AGTTGTTCAGAAGCAACGGTGGGATGGGTCCCGCCAGCTGCATGAAAGCAACTAGAGGCAGCTTTAGTTCCACCGTGCCTCAAAATTCCCTCTCAAAATATTACTTGCTGGGAGACAGAGGCTTTTTCCAGCTCCTCTCCCAGCAAAACACCTGATTTGTTCCTCCCTGCCAGTCTCGCCAGGCTGGGCTGGTGCAGAACACCTCATGGGCAGGGTGGAGAGGGGACAGGGACGGCTCCATCGCACCACAGGGGACCGGTGCTCAGCCTAACTCAGGGCTAGGCTTTAGCACAGACCCCATCCCTCCTCCCACCCCAGGAACCGAGTGCCCAGCAAGACACTGTTAAGGTTCAGTGACCACCAAATGACTGCCAGTGACCAAGCCTTGTGTCCACAGGGCAGTGAGCCACACGGTTGGCTGGGACCCCCAAACCCTGCGTGGGGAGACAGGGGTTCTTGCAAAGGCAATTTCAATGTGGGGGCAAGCCTGTGCCTCAGGCAGGGTTCAGCCCCAGCCCCGCCAGCCCCCGGGACCTGCACCCACCGCCTTACCCGTCCACGCTGTGAATGGGGCTGCTGGTGGAGACGGGGCTGGGGGCGGTGAAGGAGTTGGCGATGGTGCCGTTCCCGGGGGGGCACTGGGCAAGGGGCGGGGTCCCTCCCCTGCCCGTCGTGGCCGTGCGGGCCACCGACTCGACGTAGCTCCGGGGCTCTGTGGCAAAAGAGAAGGGGAAACGGATGAGCCCACAGCTCCCATGGGAAGAGGGCCATGCCCTTCCCGATATCCCCACTTCAGTCAGTGAAGGTGCTTGAGCTGAGCTACTCCAGCTACACATTTCCCCCATCCCTCTTCCCCCAGGAGTTGTGCAAAAACATGTCTGGCTCATCTGGGCCTTTAGGTTGCTCCAAGGGATCCTGAAGACCCCAGCCAGGGTACAGGGAGGGGGATCACACCCACCCCTTTCCCGGAGGGGACCAGAGCACACAGGACAGCAGTCCCTTCCCATGCCACAGCCCCTCCGCCCTGCTCTGAGTCAGTGTCCCTCCCCACCCGGGATGCCACACAGTACACGTCGTGCTCCCCACTCATCCCCAACCCCTAAAAATAGAGCGGGTGACTCTGCCCAGCCTGCACTGACTCACGCGGGACTGGGACTGACAACGATGCCCTGTGGTCCCTGCCCTGTGCAGCCCACCTCTGCCAGCCATCTCCAGCAGCAGAGCAGAGAGCAGCTCCAGCTATTTCCACTGCAGCATCCAATACTCTCACTCCTAGCCCAGCTTGAAACCAGAGCCCATGTGCACGACCAAGAAAAGCAATTTTCCTTTGGAGCCACCGAGCTGTCCCGTGCCAGGAGCAACCCCCAGCCACGGCAGCCACCAGACCCAGCCCTCCCTCCTCCCTTTCCTCCCTGCCTTCTGCTCCATCCAGGCTGGTCCCCATCCCTACATTAGCCCCCACAGCCCCCAGACCCTCACCAAAAGCCACGTCGGAGGAAGGGGCTGCAGCTTCAGCCCTGTCCCCCCCATGCCCCCACAGCCATGTCACACCTTGGCTGGCACACGCCACCAACTGCCTCTGTGCTGAGGCACAACACCCTAAGCGAGACCTGATGGCGTCAAATTTTATGGGTCAGGCATCCTTGCAGGTCCCCGGCTCCAGGCTGGACATGCCTGAGGAGGCTCCACAGTGGCAATTAGCATGACAAGCATTATTATTATTATTATCAGCCATAACAACCAGGCTCCGACTAAGCCTGCCGGCAAGCCGGCCCACTCACAGCCAGCAATGTCAATGCACAGTTCCGTGTTCAGTGCCGGACCAGGGGGTTGCAAGGAAAAAGATGTCATGGGTCCCCCTCCTTCCCCCATAGCATGTGTGTGTCCCATCCACCTGTGGACAAGGGAGGAGGAGTCCATCCCTTGGGCTGATCTCCCTGCCCAGCGCTGCTCAACCACCCCAGGAAAGATCTGAGCCAAAATCAGACCGAGGACCTCAACACAGGCTGGGTACCAGCATCCGAGGCAGGACATGTGGCTCTGAGTGACAGGGACGAGGCACTGCCCAGGAGGACGCCCAGGGCAGCTGCGAAAAACTCATCGCCCGCTTAGGTAATTAAATTAATTTCACAGCTACTCACTTTTCCCCCCCAGCTCCCCACCCCAGACTAAAATTAGCCAGACAGTACATATGAGTCAGCCCGCAAGAGGTTAAGACGAAAGGGCTGCGAAAATGCC
>NW_009622717.1:3625-10290 GCF_000690535.1 Cariama cristata
TGGGGGCTGGAGCAAAGCAGGAGTGGGGGCGGGGGGCTCGGGGAGTGGGGATAGCGTACGTGTGCCACAGCGAGGTGTGGGACCACCGGCATGGGTTCGAGTCATTTGGTTCAATATGGGGAAAAAAGAAAGAAAGGAAAAAAAAAACATAGGAAGTTTCAGGCAGGATTTTTTTTAGGTTGAAAAATCTAATCTTGCCTCCTGGTGTTTTCTTGTAAGAGGGAAGACAGTGGGAGAATAGAGAGGCTGTGAGTCACCAGGGAGGTGGGCAGTCATTCGGGAATCCCGAATCTGAGCAAGGCTGTGCTCCGGCCAGAAATCCCCAGCACTGCAACTATGCCGGGCTGTTTTAAATCCTCCCCAGAGGTGGTAGCCAGGCCTTGAGCTCCTGCACTGCCAGAGCATCCCCTGGCCCCAGGCCCAGCCTGGCCATGTGAGCTGGGATCTGCTGAGCAGAGCCCAAAGGGGCAGGGATCCTCGTGGGGTGTGCGGCTGCGTGCAGAGGGTGCTAAGCCAAAGCTTTGTTGAGCTCAGAACCGCAGATTCAACCCCCCAAAAACTATCACGTTATCAGAGAGGATGAAGCAGGGCAAGAGGCTGGTGGTGGCCACTCAGCCCGGCCAGCGCAGGGTCACCGGACATCCTTGCTCTGGGTCAACCATCATGCAAGCGGCTGGAGTGCCATAGGAACAGAGAAGCAGTACAGCTTGAGCTCCTCAGCATTTGGTGGGAAGGAGGGTAGAGGCAATGTTTGGGTCTTTGGAGCTGGACAGAAATAGTAAAGCTGCAGGGGGACTTAGTAGGGAACAACCTGTTTCTAACCCAGCTTTTCTTCCTTTAATGCACCCAAGAAGCCATTGCTGAAAAATCAGCTCTGGAAGCGGAACATTTTCTTCAAGCAAACACTTTCTCCAATTACACAACGTTCAGGTTTGGGTTATGTGCATTTTGAGGAACTCCGGGGGAGAAACGCTGATGGCTCCCAGGGCTGCAGGAAGCGTCGCAAACTCACCGAGAAGAGACATCCTCTCCCCAAAACCTATCTTGAACACACAGTTCCCCATCCCGGCCCTGAGGGCCCAAAGTTTCATTAAAGAAGAACGCAGAAACCACCCAACAACTATTACATAGCAGGCGGCGTTCAGGGAATCGGAGCCGCTCCCAAAGCCTCTGTCCCCCCAGGAGACATGCCACCCCAGAGCCCACAGTGCCTCCTCCATCACACAGCCACTCCCGAGCTGATATCCCAGTTCAGCCCCATCCTTGGCATCCCCAGAGAGGCACAGCCCAGGGATGGGAGAGGTGGGGGGAATTTTGGCAGCCTCCCGGCCAGCGGAAGATGCGCACCGGCTGCTGGTGCTGTACTGCTGCCCAGCTGGCTGAGCCGAGAGTACGATAGTGGCCTCTGTGCCTGCTGACCTTTTGTGCTGCACTTTGGTTTATTTTTGCTCCAAACAGCAGCAGCGAAGCCAGAAGGGGAAGGAAGGAACCCAAAACAGGGGCTGCTGCTCCCAGCCCCCCACCAAGCTCATCTGAAGCTGGTCATGGTGTGCCAGCATCCCTGACGTGCCACTGGCGAGCATGCCACGCACTAGCAAAGAGCTCTCAGCCCTCATGGACAATTGCCACCCAATGTGACAGACCTCCAGGTCCAATTTGGACACCGGGGAATCCAACCACAACACAAGGCACGATGTTCCCCTCCTCGAAAGGGAGCAGGATGGGTAAGACTCAAGCTCCTACATCCCTGGGGGACAGTGCAAGGGAAGGCTTCTTGCGCAGACAGCTGGAGCCTGCTCTGAGTGACAGTCCCAACAGTAAGGATGAGTAGGGAAGAGAGAGGCAGAGGAAGAAAAGCCTTTCTTACCTTCTTCAGAGTCACCGCCTGCCTCTCCTTCTAGCTCTGAGACATAGTGGGACAGGGGAGCAATGGGAGTGGAAAGAGGAGGAAGAAAGGAGGTGCGAGACAGAAAGAAAGAGAAATCCAAGTTAAGCGGCTTTGCCTTGCTCAGGCAGGGGCACACAGAGCACAAAGGAGAGTCCCACGTCTCCCTGACACTGCACCCCAAACTGGACCCCCAGTCTCAGACACCCTGAGGGTCCACCTAGGTGTCCCAGAGATGATGTCCAAAACCCAGGAGGGTGGTTTTGGGTGGGGAAGAGGGAACAGTGGGGAGCCACCACAAAGGGTTGCTCCAGGAAAACCAGCAAACACCAAAAAAGCATCAGCTCATGCTTAGGGGCAGAGCAAGAAGGATCCTGCCACGGGAGGTGACAAGGACCCCAGGACCACCTGGCCCCAAAAGGGAGGCAGAAGTGCCCTCTCCAGCCAGGGGACCCTTCCAGGGGCATCCTCACAGACGCCGCCCTCCCAAAAAACTGCCTGCAGCCCCCGTACCCGCACTCACCTCCCACCGGGTGCAGCAGGATCTCGGCCGGGTTGTGGGGTTTCAGCCCCAGTGCTGAGAGCGGGGTCTTGGCCAGTCCAGGGGGAGAACGCACTGTCGGCACGGAGGAAACAAGAGCGTTAATGGAGAGGTGGGAAGTGAAGCTTCAGAAAGGCTGGAGCCGTCGCTACTTGGGGGTTCAGAGCCCCCATGATCCATCCCACCCACTGACTGCAATCGGGGGCTGCTGGGAACAGGAGATGCCCTCATATGAAGGGCACCGATGCCCCTCTCCATTTGTGGATGCGCACAGGGCAGGAGGTGCCCGATAACGAGCAGTCTGCCCCATCATGGGGCTGGCAGGATGGAAAAAGGGGGTAATTCCCACCAGGACAAGCCCAGACCTCATCTCCCAGCACGGTCCCCATAAGGGAATGATCCTACCATAGGCATGAAGCCTCTTTCATTGCCCCTGCGCAAGCAGCCATCTCACCAACCCAGCTCTCCCAAACCTTAACCCCCCTCTGCCGATCCCGATGGCTGGCTGAGCTGTGACCAGGATGTCCCGGAGCAGCTCAGCACCCCCACAGAAGGGGTAGTGGGACTGCCAAAAAAAACCCCACCCCCTCCAGACCAGCTCAACGGGCAGGTGAGGATGTTCGCACAGAGCGCATGTTCCCCAAGGGGTGGGAATGCACACGAGGTCTGTACCTCTGGGCCCATACGTACATACCAGGAGGAGCTGCGTATGTATGTATGGCTATGGTATGGATGCACTGGCAGTGCGAGGCGGCAGGGTTTCAGGGGGCAAGGGTGCACCTCCTCTCCCCTCCTGCCTCCTGGGTTTGCCCCATCTTCCCGATGCTGCATTTTCCCACACCAGGGGAGACCTCCAGGTTTCATCTCGAGCAAGAGGGATGGGAGGGCACATCCCTCAAGCAGGGTTTTAATGTCCCCAATTGGTGATGTGGGCATGGGGCCCATGGCGAGGCCGGGAGGTGGTGGGCGGTGCGAGCTCCAGAGGAAAGCCAGACCCTTGCCTGGAGGCCAGGTCCCCCCGGCAGCCTGGGGCTGGAGCAGCCGAGTCCCTGGGAAACCGAGACGGCAGCACCTTCCCCAGCGGGTGTCTGATTTCCCCAAATCTGGTCGGCCACAAGCCGCAATGTCAGCTCGCACCTCCGTTGGCTGATGAGCAGTGGGGTCATTCCCGGGGCTGGGAATTCCGCCGGGACCGCCATCTCCCCATGGAGGGGAATCACCCATATCCCCCCAGGGGGGCACTTTGGCAAAGCCTGCAAGCTGCAGCTTCCAACTTCCCAGGCCTCCTTGGCTGGCGTTGGATAAGAAGCACTGCCTCCGGGACACGTCCTCAGTCGGGCTGTTCCCTTCACCTCTGCGAGTGACTCATCCCCAAAACGAGCCACTGTCCCACTGCCAAGGAGCTGCTGCCCCAGGGCTGAGCTCTCTGGTCCCCTGGAACAACGGGGCATTTCTGAGCGCCCTGGGGATCCTCCCACACTCCAGTCACTGCATCCCATGAGACAGGGCTCAAACATCAGCAGGTTGCAGGGTAGGAACAGCAACAGCACAGGAGGAAACAGCCTCGAGCCCCACAGGCTGAGCCACAGGGAGCAGGTGGCCCCACTGTGACCAGGACATGGCATCAGAGCGGGCTGGGCCCAGCCCAAGCATCACCAGCCCTAGAGCATCCCTCAGCCTTCAGCTGAGTGTTTTGGAGTTGGGGGGAAGGGGGGCTGCCGTCTTTTTCATGGGTTTCCCAGTTGACTGGCTGCTCCGTTGCACCGGTCCAGCCTGAGTCATGCCGTTCCGATGTGAGGCTGCTCATCAGGGTTCGTCACTTGAGCCAGTCACACAAACCCGGTCCACACAAACCCACCGTGACTGCACAGTCAGGGTTAGTCAGAAAGGAGGCATGCCACACTGGCGGAGTGAAGACAAGCTGCATGCAAAAGGCTGGCATCTTCCAGCCTTTTCCCCCTCCTGCCCTGGAAAGAGCGAGTGAGAAGTGGCACAGCGTGCAACGGTCTGCCCCAAGCCTGCTCCCAGTCTTCTGCCTCTCCTGCCTCCCCCCGACTTGCCTCCTACCACAGCCTCGCTACCCTTCTTGCCATGCCTGTAGGAAAGATAGGGAGGTGCAGGACTGGGATGGGGTGAAAGGATGCTGTCTTTTGGACCCTGCCTCTCTCCTTATCCCACTTTAGGATCCCATCCAAGAAACGCCCCAGCCAGTGGAGGGTGGGAAAAAGCCAACAGGAGGGCACAGGGCATGGGATGCTGATGGCAGTGGGATGCTGATGGCAGCGTGCAGTGGTGGGATGCGGAGGAGAGAGGAGGATGGAGAGGAGGAGTGATTAATGTGGCAGTGGGTGTCTGGAGCCCAGAGCTGTCTGACCCTTGGTGAATTTCTGGCTTGCCGAGATCCTCCCACTGAGCCCCTCCGCCTCTCAAGCCCCGCCGCCTCCCAGAGCCGCAGCACTTACAGGGGCTGGAGTAAGGGGTTTGTGGCGAGACAGGGAAGGCTGGGGTGGGGGGAGAAATCTCACCGCCGCCGGAGGGTGGGCTGGTGGGGGAGGCACCCTCCATCTCTTCGAAGGCTTCCTTGTAGCTGTGGAGGTGAGGCTGGGGAGAGCAGGAGAAAGGGTCGTCCCGTCCCTGTGACAGGCACAAACCTCCAGGACACCCTCAGGAGGGAGCAGAGGGGGCAAAGGGAAGGCTTTCACCTCCTCCCTACTAACCACCACCACCAGCACCAAAAGCATCACTGACCCCCAACCCTCTGGGATGCTGCAGATGCTAACCAAGCCTTCTCTCTCCTCAGAGGCATCTGCCCCCTGCCAACCACCCCCCCACCCCAGCACCCCTCCCAACCCCAGCACACCTCTTTGGGCCTCCCTCCAGGGTTGGCCGAGATGGTGCTGACCACTTCGGGCGAGAGGACGGTGGGGCTGCGGGGCGAGCTGGGCTCCGGTGAGCTCTTCTCATAGTGGCTGTCACTGGGGGGCCGCTTGTGGGCAGGGACGGTGCCCTCCTCTGGGGGCTTCTCCGGGGACTGCACCCCTGCAGGGCAAGCATAGGGTGGGAGATGGGTGAGGAGCTGCCAGCTGAGATGGGGACCAGCAGGAGATGCTCCGGGGATGATCCGAGAGGTCTCCCCAGGGCCGTGTGCCATGGAGGGGACTTTGCCCAGCAGAGATGGCAGCTTCAGCACTCACCTGCATCTAACCCCCAGACCAGCATGGCCAGTTTTGAGCTGGAGCAGATATCCTCTATAGTGGTGGCCCAGGGCCAAGCAATACAGCAAAGCAGGCTTGTGGCTGGTGGCTGGATCGCTGCGCTAGCCCTCCCAAGCACCATAAGACCTGGGCTTAGGGTCAACAACTCCCTAGCAGCGGGTGCAAGGGGCACAAGCATCCTGCGCAGCCCAGCCTCACAGAGCCGGGGAGGACCAGGACCTCCCAACAGCATGACGGAGGAAAAGGGCTGAAACCTCCATCATCAGGGCAGCTGTGTTCGGCTGCATCCCTGCTCCCCCAGCCAGATGCAGCTTCAACCACAGCAGCAGAAAAAGCCTAGTTTTGTGAGTCCTCAAGGCAGAGGGAGTACTGGGTCAGGAGGAAGGACTCCAAGAGAGGGATGGGGCAGGGAACCCCAACAAACCACTGCTGATCTCCTACCCCCGGCACGAAGACTTCCTAAAAGGAGAGATCAGCATCTCCTCTCCATCACCCCCCAAACCTCCTTCCCATGCGCCAGCACCAGGAGCCACCAGTGCCCACAGCAGCCTGGGGGGTAAGAAGGGAGCAAGCAAGCAAGTCACCACAGGAGAAGGGGTTTCTCCGGGCTGTTAGGGTCTGGTAGGTCCCACTGGTGATCCCCGTGGGCTGGGATAAAGCCCAGGAAAGGGGACAGAGCCAGCACAGGGCAGGGGGGCGGGGGTGGCTAGGAAGAGAGGTGCAACCCCAAGTCTCCCAATGCCCAGCGGGGCCCGAACACACTCCCCACCCTCTCTCTCCTGCGGCAGAGGTTAATTAGGGCTCATGGACGATAGTGCTGGGTTCAGCGCAGGGGAACCACGCAGAGCATCACGGGCGCAGCTCAGAGTCCCACAGGACTCCCACTCCTCCCTGGGACCCACACGGCAGTGGGGTGACCCCTGGTCTCAGCCCCAGTAGCAGAGATGACAGCACCATCCCCTCCACCTTTCCCACAGAGCCAGGGAGCACTCACACTTCCCTTGGCCAGCACATTGGGGGGGAA
>NW_009622717.1:10449-11113 GCF_000690535.1 Cariama cristata
CCTGACCTGCCCTCTTCGCTGCTCCGTCACCCACACCAGAGCTTTCCCGGACCCCGGGAAAGGGCTGGGAGCACGGGAGGGAGGGAGGTGGCCTGGGTGCATTTCTAAATAATCAGCCCAGTGAATGGCAACAACAATAAAATCACGGCTCAGGGAGGGGGGAGAGCCGGCCAAGCTGCGAGGGGGACGTGAGCCAATGGGGCCGGCTCCAGCCGCGGAGGCAGCCTGGAAAATTCCACTAAGAGCAGCTTTGAAACACAACTCCAGATCCCTTCTGCAGGTGCTCGCCAGCGTGGGGGACGGCCATTAAAACGGCCCGTGGAAGGGACAGGGGGACCGAGAGGGTCCCTGAGAAGCCACCCTGCAGGCACGGGCAGCATCATCTAGGGCCACCCTGTATCTTTTGCCCTGCTCTTCGCTTTAAGAGAATGAAGCCCTGAGTTCTAAGCATAGGGAGAAACAAAATGTTGGGGAAAAATAAACTCTTATATTTTCTTTTTGTCCTTCCACTTTGTGCACTGGGGGGTGTCCTGCACGCTGCAAGAGCATCACCAGGAGCATGCCTCGGCCCAGCCCAAAGTGAGCTGCGGTGACTGAGCACTGCGGAGAGGCAGGGACGGGTTCCTTGAGTCCTGCATGCCTGCCTTGCTTTGCATTTTCCATT
>NW_009622717.1:11205-12655 GCF_000690535.1 Cariama cristata
CCCAGCCGCAGTGTTCCGGAGCCGATCCATCGGGACACCCAGGAGCTCACCGGACTTTGGCTGCCCCACTCCCTAGACATGGAAAGCAGCCGGGGCTGCAGGGAGGGGAGGGAGGAGAGGGGAAAAAAGGGACTCATTGTTCGGGAGCGGAGAGTGGGAAACTTCACAGGCTGCCCGGAGCAAAGCCTGGAGGAAACCCAGGCTCTGAGCACGAGCTGGAAACCACGCTTGAAAAACGAACTCTCCTTTCCCCTGCTCGCTGAGCCCCCTCGGCAGCCGTACAGCCTCCTTCAGTCATCCTACCGTCACCGGCCCCCCAAGGATGCCCTGACCGACTAGGGGGGGATGGTTCCCAACACAAAGGGGGAACAGCAGTGTGCAACCCGCCCCCCATCCTCGCCCCCAGCACCTCTGGCACTGCCACCCCTTCTGCTGCCCACTGAACTTCCTAACCTGTCGCTGAGCCCCCTCGGCAGCCGTACAGCCTCCTTCAGTCATCCTACCGTCACCGGCCCCCCAAGGATGCCCTGACCGACTAGGGGGGGATGGTTCCCAACACAAAGGGGGAACAGCAGTGTGCAACCCGCCCCCCATCCTCGCCCCCAGCACCTCTGGCACTGCCACCCCTTCTGCTGCCCACTGAACTTCCTAACCTGGCAGCAACCCTCCCCCAGCAAGGTCCTGCCCTTGGACTCAGCACAGCTCTAGGGCTGGGGAAGGGCAGGAGCACAACAGCTCGGGGAGGATGAAACAGGAGGGATTTAAACCCAGGTGGTTTTGTGGCTGAGGAGCTGGGTTTCTAGGCCAAATCAGGAGGAAGCTGCTTTTTGAGTATGAGATGCTGGAGCTACTGCCAGGCAAGAGCTGGGTGATACCCCCACGGTGGAGAGGAGAGGGCAAAGCAGCATCCCATGGCGCTCGGGATGCGGCACCCAGCAGTTAAAGCCAGATGGGAACACACAGTGCCCAGGGAAAAGAGAGATGCAAACTCACTCCCTGCCTGCATGAGGAACAGGAGCAGACGTGGCCCTGTACCACTCTCCACCAGAGCCCAACTCGCCCCATCCCACCGGGCACAGACAGGTCTACTGCTCCCCTCCTCCCAGCCTGATCGCCGCAAACGGGCACGACAAAATACCTTGCTCTGCGCAGAGAACTGAGAGGGTTCAAACCTCTTTGGTCCTCCTGGGGAGAAACCCAAGGTGCCAGCGGGGAAAGGTCACCCAGAAAGCTGGTGACTCCCCAGCCCACTCTTTGCCCTCAGCCTCTCTCCATCCACCTCCTCCTGCTCATCCTGGGACAAGTGGGTGCAAACCAAGCACCAAGTGGATCCCCAGCACCCGTCGCCCACGGCAGACTCACTTCCAAAGAGCAAAAGTCACATCGCCTAATATCCAGCCTCAGCAGCCCACATTCACCGGCTGCAGACAAACCCACAGGGACACACCGA
>NW_009622717.1:12686-16100 GCF_000690535.1 Cariama cristata
TGAGACCCTGCCAGGCTGGGAACTGGCTGAAGCTGGGGTCACCCCCGAGGGGTGAGCCACGGCCAGCACAAAACTCAGAGGGGCTGGAACAAGGGTCCGGATCTGGCCCAGCAATGAAACCCCACCAGAGATCAGTGCCAGGCTTGCATGAGATGCAAAACCAAGCGTGGGCGGGGGAGTCTGTACCCAGGGCCAGGGGCTCCCCCATCACCGGAGGAGGTCAAGAGGGGCCCTGAGCATCGCTCTGCTGAGAAAGGGGATCGATCCTGCATGGGGAGGGTCTCCCGAGCCTCCCTCCATCCCACATCCATGCAACACACAGAGCACTCAGCATGCAGGGATAGGGGAGGAAGGAGGGGGAAGGGGGAAGGAGATGGAAGAGAGAAGAAGGGAAAAGGTAGGAAGGATAAGAGGGAAGAATGGAGGAGAGGGAAGGAGAAGGACGGATGGGGAAGGTTGGAGGACAAGGAAGGAGGGAGGTGGAATGAACGAACCGGAGGAGGAGAAGGACCGTTGCTGGTTCAGAGGACTGGGGGCTTTGGTGCTCTTGTTGAGGTCCCTGAGCTTGGCGTTGTACTCTGCCAGTGTACCAGGACGGGGAGTGCAAGGAGAGTGGGAGGTCACAGGGGACAGACACAGTCCCCCACGGGGAGAGGAAGGGGCAGACGAGACAAATGTCACAAGATACAATAGGGAGAGAGGGAGAAAAAACAAGAGAAAATATTAGTTGTGCTCCAACAGATGAGCCTGGGGTCGCTTGGAGTCTAAGAGAGCTCAGACCCTGCTTGGAGCTGCTTTCCTATCACCCAAACTGCCTGGCTCCAGGAACCACTTAAACCCACACGGGAAATCAATGGTGGCTCCCAGCCACACATGGCCTTGTGCAATGCCGCAAACGCCCCATCACCATACTCTTGGGGATGGCATGGTGCAGGTTTGCTCCATCATGGGATACCCAGGGCTGGGACAAGAAGGGATGACCCCCAGTTGCCTCGCTGGGAGACAAGGGGGACTTGCAGGATGGCAGGACCGGCTCCTCGCTGCAAGGAGGCACTGGGGACGTCAACACTGCCCCATCCCATCTCTTCCCCTCCATCACCAGTGGGAAGCCTCTCCCGTGCCGGGCATGGAGGAGGTGTGAGATGCTCCTCATTGCTGCGCCAGGACACACAGGCAATTTATAGCAGCAGGGAATGTAAACAAACTTGTCCGTGCCCCACTGTCCCCATCGGCCGTCCCCTCCCAGCACTGGCTTTGGGACACCTCGTTCCCGCCGTAGGTCAGGCTGCCCGCCTACCCTGTCCCCGCCTCGGCACAGATGGCCCGGCTCCAGCAGGGACAGGTGGCCGTGGGCTGGGGACCCTCCCTGGGACACTTCTCCTCCCCAGGAAGCCCAGTGGCTACAGGGGGATGACAGTGACCCCAGCCCAGCCTTGAAGACCCAACTCCAAGGTTGGGGGGATGGATTGTTTGGTAGACACCATCAAATATCCATTTCCCACCCACTGCAAATACTATTCCTCCTCTCCTGACAACTGTCCTCTTTTCCACCCCATTTTTTCCCCTCCATATTTGGGGCGGGCATCTGCTCCTTATAATATTCAGTTCAGACATACAGCGCAGTTTGGGTATCTGTGTGTCCTTCAGTTTGTTTAAATCCTCTGCACAAGCCCTGGGACCCTCTGTGGATCTGGCCTGGATTACTGAGGTCAGGTTCAGATGGATACAAACTTCCCCCAACACCTCTGTGACCCTGCCCGTCCCCCTCCCCACCGCTGGCACCCCTCCTGCCCTCTGCCCTGGTGCCATGGTGACTTAGCCCCCACACCTGGGAGGTCGGTGCTGTTGGATTTTTCCAGCCAAGCCTTTTCCCTCCCTCCCTCTAATGCCGGGCGAGTTTCTGGACTGAGCACAGAGCTGGAAGGGACGGAGCTGCCAAGCCCCAGCATCACGAGCTGGCCCCCAGCCTGGCCACAGCCCCAAACCCTTCCCAAATGTTGCTCGGCAATTCAACAACTGCAGCCGAAACAGTGGGGAGGGAGGGCACTGAGCTGCCGCAGGGCCACGGCACCTTCTTCCCGGAGGGCTGGGACCCTCTGCATCCCCAAAGCACCCGAGCCCACACTGCGAGAGGGCAGGGAATCAGGATGCGGTTTCCCCTTCACGGCACAGAGCAAACGCCTTCACCCAGCCCCGGCACCGACGCTCGGCGCTGCACCCAGCCAAGCATTGCACCAAACCCCTCTGGCAGGGCTGGGAAATGCCTTCCCAGCCTCTGACCACCACCCCAAGGCCAGGTCCAGCTTCAAACCACCCCAGGGCCAAGCTGGCTGGGCCACTGGGGCAGAAACACTGCTGCCAGACCACAGCCTGACCCCGACTCTAGCAGCACCCTGGCTTGGAGGAGGTCTGAGCACCGAACCCAGCACTGCAGGAGGGAAAGCAGAGGCTGAAATCAGAGAGGAACCCAGCTACGTTAAACACAAGGCAAGTGTTCTGCTGAGACCTTACACCAGAGCACGCTCCAAGCAGGGAGAGCACCATGTCCGAGGCAGGGTCCGGGCAGGACACCCTCATCGGAGCTGAAAATCTCTTCCCATACTCAGCCATATTCTCCCTGGGACCCAGTGAGTGGCCCTGCTGCAAGGGACAGACCAGCCCCATACTCCAAAGGGGTGAAGATGGAGGGTGTCCAGCCACCCCTTCTCCCTATCCCTGGGTGATGCTGCCAGAGACAGTGAGCTGCAAAGGGGGACAGGGGTCTCAGCAAAGGAGAGCAGCACAGGCTGTCCCCCTGCCCAGCACGCCCACATGGCGGGTACCTCAGTCCCAAGCCCAGATCCAGCATGGACAGGGAGTTGCTGCATCTCCCATCCCCAGCTCTATGCATGCCACCCCCACGGGCTCCAGCTTCCCCAGACATGCGGTACCCCCCAGCCCCCCAAGGAATCAAAGCATCCTACCTGCTACCCTGTGGGCCACCAGGCCCTCCAGATTCAAGGGCTCTTCTGCCGACCTCGACAGGTCTTCGTAGCTCTCCGGTCCCTTGAGGGGCATCTGGGTTTGTGCCAGAACAGTGGGGGATGGCGGGGAGGAGACGAGGAGCTGCTGAGACCCCACGGGGCTGTAGGAGGTGCTGAGTGGGACGATGCCCATCGGTGCTGTGGCTGGGGCATGGCTGTAGCTCCTTGGCTCCGGCACCGGTGTTGGTTGGTAGCTGTAGGGCAAAGAGGTTTCCCGGTACTCGTGCACCCCATAGTCCAGCTCCCCAGGAGAATAGGCTTTGCCCCCAGGCTCGGAGACCACAGGGCTCACGGAGGTGCCAAAGGACCTTGGCTGGACCACTTGCGGAGTTGGCCGAGTGTAGAGACCAGTGATGGGTTGGGCCGAGAGGGAAGAGAGCAAAGGTCCCAC
>NW_009622718.1:0-825 GCF_000690535.1 Cariama cristata
TATATATATGTATAAAATTATCATGCTGGCCAGTGTAAAGAAGTGAAAAGAAGTAGGGGAAAGGAAATGGATGTAATATTAGTAGCGGGGCAATGCCAATATAATCCCTGGAATGCTGTTTTTCATCCCTCCTAAGTAAATTTCCTTCTTGGGTTTACTTTCATGTCTCGTTGTATGCATGCACGTTACATGGCATTGCTCCCTCCCCAGTTCTATCTGCGTTCTAAAACCTAAAAAAGCAGACAGGCAGAGAAGGACTCACCTAAATCTAAACTGAAATAATCATGCTATGCTTAGGGTATGTGGTCCAGCTTGCAGGCCAGCTCTCTTTGATGAGATAGCTGCTTCCCAGAACCCCAGCCATAGCCAAGGAACTGGGTGTTACTGCCACTAATAACAGGGATCAGGAGAGCTTTAGAGGATTTTGCTCATGAATGCTGTCCACGTCACAGACTGATTCCTAGCAGGGGGTCAATCAACATAGCCCCCTCCGGTCACGCACACACCCATGCTGATTTATCCCAGCTGAGCATCTGCATCCTACTTTTCCAAAGATCTGTGCTCTAGATCCAAAAAATCCTACCCTCTAGATTTTAAAGGATCAGTGCAGATTTATACCAGTCCTTTATAAACCATTGTCTTTCACTTCTGGTTTCTCTGGCTGCCTTGCGGGTTAACGTGCGTGTATGGTTGTCAGTGATGTGAGTTGTGCATATAATAGCTGAGGAGGGACTTTTGACGAGGGCAGAGTGACAGGACAAGGGGCAATGGCTTTGAACTGGAAAAGGGCAGATTTAGATGAGATGCAAGGAAGAAATTCTTCCC
>NW_009622719.1:0-293 GCF_000690535.1 Cariama cristata
TGCTCCCTCCAGCATCCCGCGCCGGGGGCCCGGCATCGCTACACCCACCCCTCATCTCCGCGTGACATCGAATTGCCTGAATAAGGGGTTTTCCCGAGGCAAACGAGGCTGGGGGCAACCGCTGGCGCCTGCCACCCCGAAACCTGCTGGCCCTGCCACGGTAGCAGGTCGGGGGCACCGCGCGGGGCTCCCTCGGGAGAGCCAGGGCCGGTACTTACAGGGCTCCCGGGTGATGAACTGAGGTACGGCGGTGGGGAGAGGCGGGCTGGGGTTGGGGGCGCCACACACCTAGC
>NW_009622719.1:340-1144 GCF_000690535.1 Cariama cristata
ATCTCGGGGGCGAAGCGGATGCCCTGTGGAAGGGAAGGAGGCAAGGCGGGTGGGCGAGCACCGCCGCGTGCCAGCCCCGCAGCAAAAATAACTCCCAATTATTATTTTTTTTTTTTTTCCAACTTCCAGCCTTGAAATGAGCTAATTTGCCAGGCCCCAAAGCAGCTCGCATTCCTCCGGCATCTTTAGCATCGGCACCATATTTGGCAGTCGGCATCCCGCGCGGCCAAACTCTTATCCAGAGGGATTAGCGGAGCCAAAAAAAAAGCTTTACATTGAAAATGAAGACAAGGGGAAAAAAAACCCAACCCAAAACCTGGGGAGAAATTGGAGAACTGGCTCCACGCACTCCTCCCGTGCCTGTTTTGAGGAGGTTCACTCTGCAGAAATAGGAGAGAGCTGCCAAACGAAAGCAATATTTGCTTTTTCTTTTGCAGCTTTAGCGGGGATTTTTCCCCGCTGAAGGAACAGGAGAGGCTGGGAAAGGCATCTCTCGCTGACTCGTATCTGAGGCTCTGATCCTTGGGGTTCAAGCCCTCCTGGGTGGCCCTGGGAAAGGCAAGAGGGACGCAGCCCCCCGGGAGCGAGGATGCAGATGAGAAGCAGCCAAAATGGGGACCGGGTGGAGGGATGGGGATGCAGTGGGGCCAGCCGGCACGGGAGATGCATGTCCCTGGGATGGAGAAATTCGGAGAGTATCCGGGGACAGGGAAACGAGGGGAAAATAATCCCGAAAAAATGGAGCGGCCGGGCGCACTCACGTTCAGCGCGTTCTTCGCCGCCTCCGCCTCGGAGCGGCTGGGG
>NW_009622719.1:1221-1544 GCF_000690535.1 Cariama cristata
TATGACTCCTGCCCACTGCTGTGGTGACCAGCGGTGCCAGGGGAGGGTGGGAGCATGGCATGGGATGCTCGCCCCGTTTTGAGGGGCTCCTACCTGCTTGGAGGTGAGTTTGATGAGAGAACCTTCGTACCCCTGCAAGAAAAGAATAAAAAAAGGGGGGTTAGGGGAGATCCCCGCGATTCAGCTGCCCCTTGGCGAGGGAAACCTCCCGCATCCATCACCCGGCAGCCCTGCAGCTGGGGGGCACCGGGTGGGCACGGGGGGGGAGCTTGAAAGGCTCGGCACCGGCGCGGGGACTCGCTGCTGCCGGGGTTATGCAGGGC
>NW_009622719.1:1701-1911 GCF_000690535.1 Cariama cristata
AAAGCACCCGCTGCCATTTTCCTATGGTTTATTGGGGGGAAAAAGGCACAGAAACTTGTTTCTGTGAATAAAATGACCGATTTAGGCTTTTTTGGGGGAAACCAGCAGGCTCCCAGCTCCCGCCAAGGTTGGGGATGGGGCAGGGGGCCAGCCCCGCGCTTCCAGCCCGCCTCTCCCCTCCCCAGTCCGGCACCTTAAAGGGCCTGAAGA
>NW_009622719.1:1985-3375 GCF_000690535.1 Cariama cristata
CCTGGGGACCCTCCCTCATCCCTAACGTGGGGGTACCCCGCGCCTCCCGCACCCTTGGGTGGCGGCACACCAGAGGGACGACGCCAGCCCCAGGGGAACCTCGCGGGCTGCCAAAAGCCTTGAGCTACGCTTGGGGGATGTGGCATTTTGGGGAGGGGTGTCCCCATCCTTCAGGTGACTGCGGAGCAAGCTGCTAAGACACCACGGCAAGGTAACCGAGACCCGTCCTCACCCCACCGAGTGCTCTCCGGGTCGAAAAGGCTGCCAGCATCCCAGCGCCTTCCTACCCGGGTCTGGCAAGCGGGATCCCTCCTGGCATCCCGGCAGAGCCCTTGCTCTGCAGACAAGGCCTATTGTCTCTGTTTCATTGCAGCAGCTCGGTGAGGACCAGGAGAAGCGAACCCCAACTCTTCCTCCTGGAGGAATGACCCTGTTTTGGAGGGGGTTGGTTTTAAGCAGCTTGTCCCCAGTTTGTAAAAGTCTCCTTTTAAGGGGTTTTTAACTCTTTTTGGGCGGATCCAATGTTTGCTGTGGTGCAGCATCCTCCAAGCCGGGGCAGCTCACAGAAACCCGGCTTCCACCGACCCCGAGGGGGGGTGTGGGGCTCCTCGGGGATGGACAAACCCCGCCTGGGCAAGACCTGTGCTGCGATGGTTTTGCTTTACAACCAGCTCATAACTGGGGGAGCGGTGTGGGGCAGGAGACCAACAGCTGGATCTGCTGCCCGTCCCCCTCTCCTCATCCCCAAAATCTCACCCAAAAACACTTTGGTGACCGACAACTGGGGGTCCATGGGCGCCTAGGGCTGATGACGGCCCCAACCGGCCCCACCTGGGACCCCCCACCCACACACCCTACCCTGCCCACGGCCCCAGGGCTGTATTTAGGCTCAGACCCCGCTGAGAGAGGAGCTGCTGGCTTGGTCTCAGCCCTGCTGCATCCCCGTGGGTGGGTCTGACCCCGGCTCCCACCGCCCACCAGCCCTGCTCTCGCTGGGGCACCCGGGGACGGTGCCCGTGTCGGTGGGGTCCCTGCCTTGCTGTCCCCCTCGGCTCCGGGCTTGCTTCTGAGCCAGTCCCGCTCCTGTAGCATCCCACCGGGAGGTAATCTGGGGGACTGGATGGCTGGAGCTTATGTTTTCAGGTGCCCAAGTGCCTTGTGAGAGCCGCTCTGGAGCAGCTAGACCAAGGTCACCCACCCTGGGTGCCAGACTGCCAGATTTGGGCTGGAGGAGGGGAAAATGTTGCATTTTTTAATTTATTTTATTTTATTTTTTGGCCAGGCACCCTGCCTGCCCCATTCCCTGGGACAGAGATATGTGAAACAGCCAGAAGCAGCCTATTCTTCTGCTGACATTTCTTCTTTCTCTTGCAGATAAGCTATCTACCCC
>NW_009622719.1:4174-5421 GCF_000690535.1 Cariama cristata
CTCCCCGGGGAGCTGCGTGAAACACCAGCGGTGTCGGAGGTGGCTCCGGGGGAGAACCCGCCGCCAATTTGCCGCGTCCCTGAAACCCAAACCCCTACGAGCCCGGCTCGCCAGATCATTTCGCCCCATCGCCGCGCGGCAGAGAGATGGGAGAGATAAAAGACCCTGAAAAACCCTTCGAAATTCGGCCTCGCAAAGGAAGGGCTTCTCGTCGGTAATGACTTGTTTTCTTTGAAAGTTCAAACACGGGTCGGCCAAGTTTTAAACCGTAAAATTATACAGCGGCAAGCGGGAGAGGGAGAAGGGCTCCAAAGGATCCCTCAGCTGGTTTCCAGCTCCAAAAGGATGTTTGGGGGCCGGGAGGGGGAGAGAGGAGATACGAGGTCATGGGTGCTCCCCATCTGCACCCCGCAAAAGGGGTGCCAGGGGCTGGTGTACCCAGGCAAAGGGACGTTTGAGTAGGTCCTACATAAGGAGCATCCTTTCGCTGGGCTGGGTAACGAGCAGGTGGGAGGATTTGGGCTGTGTTAAAATGAGGTGGGACTGGCAGAGAAAGGGAGCGTCCTTGGGGATAATTCCCAGCAAGCTGGACGGATATCCTTTTGCCAAGGGAAAGATTTTAGGCGGAAATATTACTCCTGCCCTTAAATGGAAGAGGAGCTTCAGCCCGCAGGGAGCTGCTCCAGGCTTTCCTGCGCCGAGAGATCCCAGGGGCTCAGCCTCCATCCCCTACCAGAAACGCTCCCGGGGCAAAATCCTGCCCTTGAGGGGGTGGGGAAGTCTTATCAGAGAAACCGCCGGCCAGCAAGCAGGTGTATGCTCTTCCGTAGGGAAAAGCGAGCCCTTCGTGGAGGTGGATGGGGCGAGACGCGTGCTCCCGTGTCTTGTGGAACGGGGCCAGACCTCCGGCTCCCGAGCGAGGATTAGCGAAGGGCGCCCGAGCACGGCGGTGGGATTCCTGCAGCCCAAACAGCCCCGCTCTAGGACAGCCCGAGCTCCTGCCTTTCCATTCTGCTGCGCAGAATTCTTCCTGGTGGAGCATTTCTCCATCTCTCCTCCTTGTTACCATTTGGGGTGAAACCAATGGTTTCTTCCAGGTCAGAAGTGCCGATGTTTGCTCCGGGGAGCCGCCAGCACGGGCGCAGGACCTCGCAGGTGACCACCCCTCGGCGGGGATGGCAGCGGCGGGGCCGCAGGAGGAGCACACCACGTCCCCTTGCCGCAGACCTCCTCTGCTCCTGCCGCTG
>NW_009622719.1:5505-5792 GCF_000690535.1 Cariama cristata
AAGTCCCCCCCTAGCCTCGGCTACTCTCCTCTCCCTAGGAAGCCATCTCCATCCCACTTCTGGCCCATCCCTCTCACTTTTGCTCCTTTGTGTCCCACCGTCACCTTCTGCTGTCCCCAAAATACCACGTCCCGTCTGGGGCCAGTTTAAGGGATGCTGGAGAGGTTTTGCTGGGGCTGGGGACAGGCAAGGACAGGTGGGGACCCGGGCCAAGAGGTGGCTGGGGTCTCCAGACCACGGCTCAAGGATGGCCCCAGAATGGATCGGTCCATGGCGAAGTGCCACAA
>NW_009622719.1:5856-6062 GCF_000690535.1 Cariama cristata
CCACCACGTGCAACTCCCCCGAGTGGATGCCGCCTCCCCCGCCGGCACGGTCACGCTCCCCTACCCGGGTGCAAACCACGGTAAACGTTAACAGGCCGGGGGCCGGAGGGGAGAGGCAGAAGGCGTCTGGGTGATTCATTCACGAGGCATTCAATCGCCTCCTTCAACCCCAGCTCCCCGTCCGCCACCTTTCAGCAGGGGCTCGC
>NW_009622720.1:0-751 GCF_000690535.1 Cariama cristata
TCTAATGGCCAAGTTTACTAAAAACAACAACAAGTTTCTTTTCTTGCTTGCAGATAACTGATGCAAACCACCTAAATGCTAGACAGTGTTCTTATAAACCCATGAGTTAATTCTGTTTTGCAAATTTAGAGGATGTCATCTGGAGCCATTGCACTGGGATTTCGGCCTTTGGATGCATGGAAAGTTCTCCTTTTCCCTCTGTTGGGAGCTATGCAACATGAAGCAGGATTCAGTATCAAGAGTGACTGATCCTTAATATTCATGACATAAATAAGCTGAACTACTGGTTTTTTGCCTCTCAGGGAGGAGGAAGACAGCAATAAAATCTTGGAAACGGAGAAGAGGCTTCAGGAAGAGCAGCGGCGAGGTGTCATTTTTGGAACAGCAGCTTGAAAAACTGCAAATGGAGCCAGGGAGGAACATAAGGGCACAGAAGCCTCCCCTGAGGAGCAAAACAGGTGAGGTGGAGCAGTTATGTACAACGATGTCCCCCCGTCCCACCTCTGTGGTTAATAGACAGCAACAACATTTGGATTCTTATCTGTCACACCTCCACAAGTACTTGACCTTACATGCACCGATTTAGACCTACTCGGACCAGTGGGCCAATACAGAAGGTAAAATCCTGTCCCCGATTAATTCAAGAAGATTTTGTCACAGATGTAAGTGGGACCAGGCCTTTTGCAGTAGGTTGTTTTCATGGGGTGACAGTCTACAGAAAAAAAACTTGACACGGCTGTGTTCCTTTTGC
>NW_009622720.1:811-1846 GCF_000690535.1 Cariama cristata
CTGTCAGTGTCCATGAAAAACTATTGCTGGTGATGAAGTAATTAGATCTGGTGTAATTTATTATCCCATGAACATGATAATCTCCTGCTATAAATATGAAAGCCTCACTAGCATAGTTAAAGGAAAAGAATTCATGGTGGATGTTAAATTTTTATTTCCCTGATCAGATCCTTTCATTGCTTAAGGACTCTGATTCTGTAAAGTGTCTAAACCAATAAAATGGCACCTATTCTTAAGGAAACTTTTCCAGTGGTTTCCCTTTTGGTATGTACTTTCATAAAGTAAAGACTTTCAATGCCAGGCTATGAACACGCGATTTCAATTTGGCAAATCGTAAGAGGCTGTCAGGCTGAGTTACGGTGATTAAAGAGGTGACAAGCCTCAGCAGAGACCTTGTACAAGCTCTTGGCCTGCCCCATGCTGAAATGCATGATCTTGGGCCGTAGGGGGACTGCCTCGCAGCTCAGCAGATGCCTGGCATGGCTCTCCATCATGACTCCATCCAGCACTACAGTGTGTACTAATGCTACCTCATCACCTTAGAGCTGACCTGTACTGAGCGCTCTGACCTGTAGAAGCAGTCTCCTCCTTTTCCACCTTCCCTGGTGTCTTGTTTCTCCTTAGGCGTGGGTCAGACTGAGGTAAGAAACGCTACTGTAACTGTATTGCATGTCTTTGCATCTCCCGTCCTAGTGCTCTTGGTCATACGCGTGTTTGACAGCAAGTTCTCTCTGGAGCAGGACTGCGATGCAAGAAATCGCATGCTCTTGTTCACTAGGATCTCAATTCATACAGGAGAGCTAGGGTCTCCAGTGGAATAGCTACACAGTGTTCAGGACCTCAAGGGAGGCACTGCCATGCACCCAGCCAGCATATCGAGAGAATTAGGTATACGGGAACAGGATTCAGAGGAGCCTTTATGCTGAATGCGGATGAGATGATTGCTTCAGACCTCCTCCTCTGTAACCTTAGAGCGGCACTATTGCATCCTTAGAAAGGGCTCCAACCAATACTGACGCATTCTCATGTGTTTTT
>NW_009622721.1:0-8118 GCF_000690535.1 Cariama cristata
CACAGCAAGGTTTCCATGGCTCCCATTAGTCACCCTGTGCTGAGCCGCGCGGCCGCTCACACCAGGGATGGAGGTCTCTGCGTTGCAGCCCTGGGCCACAGCATCGACACATCCAAAGCATCTTCACCGGGCAGAGCTGCAGCCGAGCGCCTCGGGGCTCTGCGCTCCTGCCCACACCGCAACGAGAAAAGGGGAAAAAAAAAAACCGGAGCTGTTTGGTGCAGCAAAACCCCTCCGGCTGCGGGCACTCATCCAGGCTGCAGTCTCAGAGGGAGCCTCCAAAGTACCACAGCCCTTTTCCCACGGCTGCTGCTCTATTATTCTTTTTAATAGCCTGTGACGCCATCAGTGCATACCGAAGTCATCTGCTGAACGGGGCTCTAATATAAAGCATGCACTGGCAGCGCCGAGAAAGTTTGGAGGGATGGAAAAAATCACCCTCCTGCCTATTCCTCGAACGTGCACTGAGGTGTTGGGAAAATCCAGGAGATAAGGAGGTCGGCAGAGCCTCTCTCACCCCTCGTGCGGGACCACCCCTACAAAAGGCTGCCGGGGCACTATTAAATACCCCGAGCAGGAATGCTGGGCACCCCTGGGTGCCGAGGGCGCGATGCCGGCATCCTCCGAGGGACTCGTTTGCTTTTTTTGCACACAACTTGGAGAAAAGCTGGGAGGAGCCGGCCAGCTGCAGGATGCTGATGGAAAAGCACAGGAAAGCAGATTTTCAACAAGATGCTGCTCTCCCTTTCTTCCCTCCAGTTATATAGGCAAATTTGCTTTCCTTTAACTGCTTTATCAGTCTGCCTTTGAGAGGAAGCTGTGGCAAAGTCCTCCTTCACCGCAGCTGATGATGACTCCTGCTGGGAAGTGTAGGGCGATGGGTAATTCCCATGGAGGGAGAGCAGACCCTGCTCTGGGCTGGAGCTGTGCCCAGAGACCTCAGCACGTTTCATTCTCCAAAACTGGGACTCTGCTCAGGTTGTAAAAATGACGCCTTTGCTCTCAAATCTCTTCCATGTGTGCGCTGGGGTCGCGTCTGCTGAAATGAGAAAAAGTCGGTCTTTTCCACAGGCAAATCCGACAAACCGGCCTGACCCTGAGCCCGCGGTAGAGCTCTTGGCCAAAATCTGCCCTGGAGCCATGCGGACAAGCTGTTCGAGGGAGTAGGTCCCCAGCGAGGACAACCTGCGCATGGAGCTGGTGAAGCCATGCGATGGTGGGCAGCCAAGAAGGTCCTTGCAGAAGCTCCTTCAGTCCACCTTCATTTCAAGAGTCCAGGTGGAAGTTTGGTTGCTTAAAAGCCACTTCTATGGCTTGCCAATTTATTTGAAGAATTTGAAAAATCCTCATTTGATCTGAAGAGCTGGATCAGACCCAGATCCCTGGGATGCCCCAAGCCTGACCTGCCCGATGCCAGCTCTCCAACGTCGATTAAAAGCCCTTCGCCAAGGGAGACGCAGGAGTCGGTGCAACAAGCATCTCGCGTGGAGCTGCGCTCATCTCGCCTGCTGGGAGCCAGAAGATAATTAAGAGCAGCCCCTTCAGGCACCTCGTACCGGGAAGCACGAGAGGTCTCTCTCAGCTGGCTGGCAGTGTTCGTGGCCGATCGTGGTCGGTAGCCAGCTCTCCCTGCAGCACTCCTGCGTGGACCCATCCACCCATCCCCATTAAGGGCTCCAGCTCTGCTTCTGCCGCTTAGCTGGGAGAAAGCCGAAGCTTGAACGCTCCTGCTCTTTCCTAATTGCCTCATTTGGCCGTTGATACCCAAGCGCTAATTGCTGATGGTGAGCAAGCCATTCAAAACTAGCTGCAAGGAACAGCAGGCATGATTTTAACACGTGGGATTTTTTTTTTATTATTTTTAAAACAAAACCACCCTCCCTTCCTTGCTGTGAGTCGGCCATTCCTCTAGCAGGTGGCCCACACCCCACAGTTTAACGCAGTTACCTCAGGGTACGCAGGAAGCCTGCGTGCAACACGAATCCCCTCTCCTCCGTACGACCTTAGCAGGGGAGTTTTCTCTCTCCCAGACCTCAGCACCTCTCCTTCCCTTTAGCATCGTCACCGGTACTTTGTTGATTCTTCCTTCTGGCATCAAGGTGAGACGTGGCTTTGTGCCACCCTGTGTTTTCCATCATAGCTGGAGCTGTGATTCCTCTTCTCCCTCCACCTTCACGAAACGCATCCTAGGGGATAAAAGAGCCTGTTTTGATCCTTGACCCCCACAAGGCCATGGAAAGATGTGACCCTTCCAGCTAAACATCACGGATGAAGTCGTGTCCCTCAAAGCCACATCCCCACAGATATGTTTTTGGGCTGCCTTGCAATTACCTGTGGCAAAGCCAAACCCTCTAAATCCTCGTGCCGGGAGTTACGAGGGATCAGGGGCATCAGAGAGTGCCTTTTTTTCCCCCTAATGTCACGCAAGTGGGAGCTGATGTAGTAAAACGATCCATACGCACACTACTAACCCCAGAGCCACCCAGCCTCTCTCTGTGCGTTGGCAATGGCACATTTCCTGGTTTCCAAGTTGCCGCAACCTGACGCTTCCAGTTACGTTAGCCTTGATGCAAATGTGCTAATTCTGAACGATGGAATACTTCAGATTAAGAGGCAGTTCTCTGAGATCTCATCGAGGAGCTGCGCGTCACTGTCTGACCCCAAATTTACACCTCACTTGAAACCAGGATTATCATTTCTTACTCAATGCCAACCTGGGGAAGAAGACCGAGCTCCCTCTAAGACACACAATCCTAAAATCCAGAATTTTTTCACCTGGACTCCCAATCCCCACAGATACACGGGTAAATGCTGCCGTGAATGGGAAGCCCACGTCTGCCACCCTTGGACCCACAGTCTATCATCCAGTTTTCCGACCATCCAGTGGTTGTTCTTGGAAATCCTAGCACTTACAGTGATTTTAGCATGTGATTTTCCTGGATAGTCACGCCCAGAGACAAGATATATATTTGGTTACTTCTTTTGAGCTCACTGCCTATTTTTAAGCATTGCACTGATGCAAAGAGAAAGCAAAGTCAACACCTCATGGCTTGGTCTACTGCCAAACTCAATGGGTGGACACCGTACAAGGGCAGGCAAGAGTTTTAGCCATGAATTTGTCCTCATTTTCCAATTTCTTCATATAATTTCTCAAAGAATGGGAGTATTGCTGGACAGATTTTTCATTAACCTGAAGAGGGCTGCTGTTGAATAAATCAACTGATTCAAACCCTATACAGAGGAATAAGTCTGAATGTCGGGCAACTCTGCTTAATTTGGTGGCACTAGCACTGGAGAAAGAGCAGATGAGGTTTGTACAAGCCCTCTCCATCAGATATGACATTTCCGAGTTCTCCATTTGTGGCTCTTTTAAGCCAAAGGACAAAGTGCCAAGAATAAGGGTACCTGAGGAAAATTGCGTGGAGGACGTGGGCTCCGGCAGAAGTTGCGTGACCAACAAGGTGCCCCCTCCTCCTTCCTGCTGGCTCTGGGCCTGAAGATATTTTGCTCACGATGCAACTCCCACTATTTCCATAGCAACCATCTTTTGTCAGGTCTCAAGACTAGAGATTTTTAACAACTCCATTTGCCAATTCAAGCCCCAGAAGGAAGTGGGCTGCAAAGGGAGAAAGTTCTCATTCAAATGCAAAATAGCTGCAATAATAGCTGAGGGGTGCGGGGGGGGGTCCATCGCTTGGGCACGTTGCTTTTCATCCAACTGTTCCTCCTTCGCTTGGCTTACACAGTGTGAAAGAGCCTCATCCAGTGACACTTCTGACACTGGCAACCACGACGTGCGTTGGGGCACTCAGACAATGCCAAGCCCAGCTGGCATGGGCCTGAATGAGATTTCCCTCTCCTTAATGAAAAGATATTTCTTTGCTTCAATGGGAGCTTTGACTCGCTTCTGTCAAAACCACCCTGGGGTCTCTTGGGAATGTGCTTGATGCCTCCTAGCCCCCAGGCCCTTCCTAGGCCAAAGGGGTCCTCTGCCCTCTGTCCCCTTCTTGCAAGAAGCATCAGCTTCCCTCATGTTGTATCTTGGCTCTCGACAAGCCTAAAATTCATGTCTGAAACATGCTATGAATGGGCTTGCGTGTCAACACACCGGGAAAAGCCACCCGATACGCCAGCGCTGCTGCTGCTGAGCACTTGGTGCAGCAAAACCCCAGCCCGAGGGGATGGGGCTCATCGCTTCTGCCCATCTACCAGTGCATGGGGCTGTTACTGCTGCGAAACGATCACCGTCTTGTGCTAGTTTGCCGCCCTGCCTTCCCTAGCTCCTTGCGGGGATACGGGGACACCAGCCCATACCTGGCTCGTTCGCAAATCAGAGTCACTGAAGTCTTACAAGCCCCACCAAAATCTCAGCCTAGAGGATCCATTGGCCTCATCCCTAATTTTTGCCCCGGAGGTCTCGCCCAAAACAGCTTTGCCCTGCTTCCTAGGGCAAGATAGGTATTTCTTTTCCCAGAAGACAATTAACTTCATCAAAGTCAACCTCCTGCCAAACAATTTGGCTGTTCATCAGAAAAAGTAGCACCCTAAGTAAGAAGCATTTCGTGCTTGTGCATTCACTTTTTGTGTTACCACTTACTTTTGCGGCAGCCTAGAGCCAGCAACAGCCCTTTGCACCAACCTCTTTTCATTGAAGCCCTAT
The DNA here is from genome assembly GCF_000690535.1 of Cariama cristata. Taxonomy (NCBI): domain Eukaryota; kingdom Metazoa; phylum Chordata; class Aves; order Cariamiformes; family Cariamidae; genus Cariama; species Cariama cristata. The sequence goes on from NW_009622721.1 coordinate 4,661, forward strand.
TCCTGTCATCTTCCAACACAAACCAGTACAGAACTGGGACTGGAGACAACCTCAATGGCAATGAGGGGGCAAAGAAGCAGGGCTGGCAGCTGGAAACGCGGCCTTTCTGGGGGGTGCCCAAAAGGAAGCTGCCTCCTGGTGGCCAGAGAAACTTCAATTTCTTTCATAAAATCTCATTTAAAACCTGAGGGCAACCACAAAAGCCAGTTCTGCTCCGAGCATCACGTGGCTTCCCCGGCTCCAGCAGCAGCCGGCTCTGGTGTGGTGGGCTTAGGTCCATGGTGCCCGCCTTGCTGCCTGCCTGGGCAATTAGATGAAGCATCTTTTAAATTGTAATCCTGCAAAGAAAAAAGAGACCTGGGAAATGCAGACTTCCAAAAGGAAATCTTTGAATATCCCATCCTTCCCTGCAACCTTTTATAATGCCTTCGACAATGGCTTCGCTGCCCTTTTCCAGGACCTTTGTGGGTCCGACGGCGATGTCGGAGCCCCGCTGCCTTGGCAAATCTTTGCTGATATCATTACCCACAAAAAGGCTCTAAAAGCCTCCGAGATGTTTTCACTCAATTAATGTTTTGAGGTCATTTTCCCTTTGCTGAACAAACCCTTCCACGACCGGCGCGGTTGCCGGGCCGTGTGTGTACACTGAGCCACAAGGAGACCCCAGCTCCGGCCGGAGGCTTCCTCCTCGCCGGGCACTCGGGTCGGCTCCAGCTGAGCCCTCAAATCCATCGCCAGCCTGCTTTCTTGTTCCCCAAGCACCCCGATCTCAGCAAAACCAAAACAGGAAAGATGCCTGGTCTCTGAGACAACAGCAGTCTGACATCAGAGTGCCATCCCAGCACCTCTTTAACTCAACATTTTTATCTTTATCTGCTTTGCTACCCTTTGGGCCTGCGTTGCAAGAGGGCAAGGCAGGGCATGCTCTGCAGGAGCTCACCAACAAACCCAGGCAGGGGTGTTTGACATCCCCTGAACACAGGACCAGCCTTTTTGGGTGCGTTTTCACCAACAAAGAGCACAGGAAGCAGCTCTGCTAAAGAGCAAAGTCATCCCTGAAGCACACAAATAAAAACCACTGTGGTTTTCTCCAGATTTTCATCTTGCTGTTACGTGCAGACACTACCTAAGCCTTGCACATAAAAGCAGACCTGCAATAAAATTTTTACATCCACCTGCAGAAAGAAAACAGGAGAAAGGGTAGATAGCTCTGGATGAACCAAATGCACTGACGGGATTCACACCAAAATGCTGCCCCACCAGATTCATTGAGGAAAGCCTTGTTTGACACCAGGGAGGTCAGGACTTCAGTCTTGGGTGGTACGGCGAGGTTGATCTGCAAAAGATGTTGAAGAAATGAGCCTGGCTGTGAGCAAGGAGAGGGAATGCAGATACTGCCCAACCCACATCCTCGTCTGGTCTGGTGGGGCATCGTTGGGTGCAATCCGGCCCTCAGAGACCCCTACTCCTGCACTAGGCAGAGGGATCCAGGACCACTCAGCCTCTACCTGGGAGCTCCAGGAGGGAAATCCGGACCTAAACGTGTCTGCGGAGAGACATGTCCTACCTTAAGGACATCTGGGACCTTCGTCCCATCCGTCGCAGGAGACTACTCCTTGCTGTAGTGCTGAGCTCTATCGTGGATCAACACTAGAGCCGAGAGGTTCGTGCTCCTGTTTCTGCCCGTCTTCTAATACAAAGTTCTGAGGAAAGCAAGCTGCTATTGATTCGGCTTCATCCACAAATAAATTCTGCCCCCAAAAAACAAGATAAACTTTTTTGCTACAGCAGGATTAAAAAAAAGCACACTGCTCATGCACACCTTGCTATGCAGAGGACTGAGCATTTCATCTGTGGGAACCAGAGAAGGGGGAACCTATGGTTTTGTTTTAATAGCTCGTTGCATTTTTAGAGTACCTTAGTTCAAGGCTTTCAAGAGATTTTACAAACTCTCTCTATTCACCTCTCAGTCCTTGGCCATGGGGTTTCGGCTAGGTTTTGACCCAAGAACTGTTTCCGCGGTCTGCTCAGAAGCGCCCCAAAGGCAAGAGATCTCATTGAAGGACCCATCTCATGAAGTCTCCTCCATCTGGCACCAAAATCTTGGGAATACCACCCTGCTCCGTCTGACCCGAACTCCAGTCCCCGCTCCCAAACAGTACGTGCAACTGAACAAGCACCCCTAAAACCAGAGGGAACCCCCCGCAAGAGACTACAGGCATCAGTCCTCAAAAACAACATGGGAGGCTGTGATTATAAGGAGCTCTTTCTCTCAGTACATAGGCATCAGTCCTCAAAAACAACGTGGGAGTCTCTGATTATAAGGAGCTCTTTCTCTCAGTACAGCTCAAAACTTCAATAATAAGACACCATTGATAAGCCCCGAGCAGGTACGTGTGGAATACTAACTCCACCAAAATCTCTCAGCCTCGTGATACACAACAGATCCATTGGAGACACTTTCTTTTGGCTCTTTCAAAATCCTGCCTACGATGAAAGCAGCATCCCAAGGATGCTCGTGCTTCTGCGTGAAAAAGAAACGCAGTTAAAAGCAAGAGACATGGTCCACGGTGATTCTCCTCTGTCATAAGGGCGGCTGAAAACCAAGAGAGGCAGAAGCAAGGCTGGTTTTATGCCTTCTGCAGGCATTAAAGCAGCTGCCCCTGGCACTGCTTACTCCTGCCGTGTTTCAGAAAACTTTATTTCCGTTAGATACGGGGTCATGGCTCCCAGCCAGCAAGGCGACCGGCAGCGTTAATGCATCTACTGCAGCACCAGCGCCTGGCAAGGAAGCCAGTTCTTTCTGCAAAAGCAATAGGAAAAGCCCCGCAGAAAGGGGGAAATGTGTTTAAAACCCTTTTCTTTCTGCGAGTGGCTGACTGCAATGACCCCGGGTTAGAAATTCAGAGACACCAGGTTGCGGATGCCGAATTTTAGCTCAGTGAGTGCTCCTCGTCGCCAAAGCCGGCTCTGCTGCCGGTGGCTGATGCCCCCTCCCAAATCACCCAGGTTCAAGTCAGTTCTCCTGCGCGCCGTGAAACCACCGAGCTTCAACACCCATGCCCAGCGTCCCACTGCACAAAGCCAGCTGCTGGGGTTTTAGGTACGCTGAAATGAGGCTTTGCAGGCATAACACTGGAATCGGTAGACGAGATGACACATGAAATGAGATTTTTGAAACAACAAAGGATCCTGACCTGTCCCGCTCCCTCGTCCAGAGGGGAATCCCAAACCAGCATCTCCGAATGCCAAGAACCACGTGCCTTCCTTCTCTGCTGCTGCAGCCCAGGCACAACGTTGAAGGTATAAAACAAGCTCGCTGCGATTATTTAAAGAACACAGAGACAGAACAGTGATCCATTTCCCACGCCTCGCAGAAAACGCCCCACATGCTGGTTAATCACTGGGAAACGAGGACCTTCCCTCCCACGGGCAGAGGCGTTCCTGCGTGCCATGGG
>NW_009622721.1:8133-13279 GCF_000690535.1 Cariama cristata
GCCACAGCGCTCCCAGCACCGCAGAAATCACGGTCTCTTCCACCGGTCATGAAGCAACTGAAGGCACGAGTCCCACGTCACAGGAGATCACCCTAACCAGACTTTTCCTTGAGCAGGTAAATCAATCTCAGGTATAACAGATGAACTATGAGAAATAACCCAGGAAACAAATAAAAATCATAATGACAGGTTGCAACTGCCTATTTTTAGTTCTTTGTGTGGGGCGAGAATATGCTGCTCTACGTTTGTATGCAGATAAATCATCTTGACTGTAATGAACTCCTAAAGCAGAGAGACATCACAGAAATGGGCACGGCACGAATGCCCGCCTGTTTAAATAGGGAATTCTTTGCAATTTCATCCGGTAATGGTGAGTTACAGCAATTTAGGAAGCTGGTAATTGGCTTTGGAAAATGTTGCTTGCTTGCTGTGAGGTCTTTTTTCCTTTCAGCAAAAAAAGAGGGCAGCAAACTGGACAGACATGGACACACAGGACAGGGTGGAAGGCAATGCACCACGTGGTGATGGACAGTTATCGTCTGATGCTGGATCACTAAATCCCTGAGAACAAGGATTTTATGCCCCCGTCCTCTCTCCGGCACAAAACCTTGCATTATTGTGTTCCTCAAATATATATATAACAACATAATAAAATATAGAAATGTATTCCTGCCTGGAGTTAGGCATAACCGCTGCCAGCAAGCAGCCGAGGACTGAACGCGCACCAGTTAACCACGTCATGACCCAGGTACTGGGGAACTCAACCTTACGAGAGAGAGTTTTCCCTGCCAGGCTCTTCATCCGTTGCCTTCTCTGATCACTGCGTTTCCTAAACAAGCAACTAAAGTAGCTATAAAACACCTTGCAATTTTCCTTGCAATCAGCAGCCAAGCGCCAGGACAGAATGAACTGTGAAGGTGCCTCAGTCACCTCAGGGTGATGGACATGGCTGGAAGGTGGCAAGGGCCGAGTTCTTCTCTGGTAGAAAAATACTGGCAGAGGACAGTTTCAGCGTCTGTGGGACTAAAAGCATCGCTCCCCATCACAGCAGGCAAGTGCTCGCAGCTCTGGATGTTGTGCAGGCGTTGATTCAAGGGACAGAGAAATCATCAGGTTCCAGATCATCACCAGCACTCGCACGACGAGAGTAAAGCACTCGATTCCTTTCTGCAACCCCGCACTAAAACCACAAAAGCTGTGAGCAATGAAAGGGTGCAGTAAAATAAATTCTCCTCTCAACTTTGGTGGCAACGGATTAGCAGGTCCAAGAGTTACCAGGGAAGGAGGAAAAAACACATGCACATAAATGGGAAAATTCATGAGCACGTAAAACGCTTCTTTTTTTGTTTGTTTGTTTTTAGGTAAGCGGGCTAAGAAGGGACTAATGACAAATTAAATGACATCATGGTAATTTAGAGGGGATCAGCAGGTCTCCATATAATGAGGTGGAATTAAACTGCTGGAGTGCCTCCACATATGCAGGCGTACTTCTATAGGGAAAACATGAGAACGGCAGGGTCAGGGCTAGGATTTATCGACACGAACTCAGCAAAAGCAAGTGAGGGAAACGCAGTGACAAAACTCCAATGCCAAAACCCCAGGCTGTTTACTTGGGGATGTTTGGGGCATTCAGTACAGTGCTGAGGCTTAGTGAAACACAACAATTCAAAAGAGAAAGGATCACCTTATTCTGCTGGCTGACTGCAAGCGTGGAGGTGGAAAGGTGGGAAAAGGAGCTGCCAAAGTGGAACAGATCGGAAAGCAGAAGTGGTAAACAGTTTGATTAAGCCAAAACAGTTTATAACTTTACGGTTTCCTCCCGATTTGTACTTGAGTTGCTCCGAAATTCCCTCCTCCCCGCTCGCCAGGTCCCCGCAGCGGAGGGCTGGATCCTGCCCGGCATCTCTCACCTCCAGCGGCTGCTGTCAGCTGTGGAATTTGCTCCTGATTTATTCCACGCTGGAGAAACACCTGAGAAAAGAAAGAAACGACACAGCTGCTGAGGGAGATTACTTCTCTTTTCTTCCCACTTGGCCAAAAGCTTTCTCAGGAAATTGTGTTATTGGCCATGGATAAAATGAAGTACCGCTAATGGAAACCTGATTGATTTTTCATATTTGCTGACCTGCAGCAAAGAGATAAGAAAATCAAAGATAGTCCGCAACCTCAATCAAGTGAGGGTTACTTATTTCAAGAGAAATAAGGTTTAGAGGGAGATGACAAAATGCCCCCCGTTTCAGCTTTTGGGAGACTTTTCCACACTCCATACGTTTTTTGCCAGGTACGGGACAAACTTCTGCCCAAGCTACAAGGTTTTGCCTGCATTAAAACCCTCCTTATGGGTGGGTACAAGGAGGTGGGAGGCCATTTGCCTTTACTTGAAGAGAAAAAGGTGATCAACAACGTCCAGTAAAGGAGTAAGAGACAGTCAAAGAAAAGCAAAATCCTTCTGTGTGCAAAAAATTAGATTAAGAGCACAACAGACAAAAAAAAATAACGTAGAGAACAGAAGCTGCAGCCAATAAACAAACAAGCGGCACAAACCTTTAAAACTACTGAGGAATAAACATTTAATTAAAAAAGCAATTGCTAAACAAGCAGGAAACATTCCCTCAGCATCACAGGAGCAGACAAAGATAGTAAAGTCTAACCAGCTTACTCCTAGTTAGAGAGTCCTGAAGGTCAGGCTTAATTAAAACTCAGACCACCCTACCACCAGCATCTGTTTTACAAAATAAAATCAGATTCCCAGCTGGTATCTGGTGCCTTTGGCTGGAGAACAGGACAGACCCCCAGGTCTTCCAGCACCGGGCACCAAACATCCCTGAGTTGGCACCAAAATTGCCGGGGACAGACAGAAATTTTGCACTTTTTAGACCGGGCCTAAGGAGAGCAAAGCCCATCTCTAACCCATTTTCTGTAGAGGGTAGGTGGCTGCAGAGGCAGGGATGCAGCCAGGAGCCCAAGTCCCTGACCGCACCAGCCGTTGCCCTCGTGCCCAGCCACGATCTCATTATCAAAGGTGAAAATCACTCCGCTCAAACTCTGCTTGGCCACCGACTTCAACAGAGGGAGACAGTGACTTCGCCGCAAGTTCACAGACACAGTACATCTATTAAGTTACTGCGGTCATGCCCCAGGCAGGGTTTTTCATCCCACCGCTTTGAGTTTGCTTGGGCGTGGCTCTGTGCCATTCTTTCAGACAATTTCTCAAATCCTAAAGAAAACACCTTAATTCCCCTTCCCCCTTTTTGAGAGATTAATCCCGGGAAACCACCAGCTCCCTGCAGTATCCATCATCCGTCCCTACTGCTTTGTATCAACTCCACAGCAATTAGGCACCTATTTTGCTGCTGACTGCTGCTTTTCATCCAATTGCCCGTGTCACGTTATCCTCTCGTCACGTGGCTCGGATGCGTTTCTTCCTCCACTTGTTACCGCTGCTCGGGCACTCAAAACACAAATTAATCAAGGCAGGAACTGCCTATTCATCATACTTTCACAGAACGGCTTAGCGCGAGGGGCAGAAGGCCTCTCCAAGAATGCAAATAAACACTAACATTGAAGGAAAAGCACTAAGCAACAGACTAATTCATATAAAAACTTTATTAGAAACGAGGACACAGCCTCCCAGGAACAACATTCTACGTTATGTCCCAAACTTTTGCAATTTAACGGCCATAATTAAATACCAGTAGCTACAAAAACGGCGTGCACATCTATAAAAGGGAGAACTAATCCTCAAATGGCCATTGTTCCAAACATGGTCGGAGATAGTATTTTTCCACGGTGGTTTGCACGCACGTGGGCACACAGACACTCACCGAGGCTGTGAGCTGGCACACTGCGGGTGGTTTTTTTTGTTGCTTTCTGTCCTAGGAACCAGGATGGGGTTTCATCTTATCAGAAGTGTGATTTGCTTCAATTCAAAGAGAGAGAAGAGAAAGTTGTTACGGCTTGATCTTGCATCTGTTATGCTGGGTAAACAGTTGGTACTTTCCAATCTTAAAATCACACAAAAGTGAATATGATCCTATCACTAGTTTTATTTCACTGGTAAATAATAATAATAATTAAAGAACCCCAGATACTACTATCACAGAAAAAAAGACCGGCCTCATTTAACCACCATCTACGAACGAGAAAACAAAGGATAAATAGGGCATAGTTTATAAAAGACTTTTCTTCTACTTATACCCAGAAAGTATCACCTGTCTAATCCAGGACCAGTTTTAAAAAGCGCTAATTTTTAGCGCACCAACCACTATATTATGATTGCAATTCAGCCGCATACTATTTAGTACAAAACACAAAAAAAGGAAGAAGAAATACTTAAAATATATCAATGTCTCAGTTTCGTTACAGATGTTTTCCATCTCGTGCCGTAAAAAAGAGTTTAAAGCAAAATAGATATACAAAAGCTACTGTGCTCAAGTCAGCGGCATATGTACACGTTTAAATCAGAACAATACAAAAAGTATTCTAGTAGCAAAGGCAATATATAATATTTTATATAAACAGTGTTTGAAAAGTATAAAATTAGGAAATAATGCATAGAGGAGTGTGTGTTCACAGGCCCTGCAGCAACGTGTTATTTGCAGCAATGGCCTCATTAGCAAATCCTTGCAGCGAAGGCAGAATTTACACCAGATCCTGAAATGAACAACTCATTGCCTGCAGAATTCGCTGGTTATGTTGGGAAGGGGGTAGGCAAAGAGGGAGAAATCCAGGATATATTTTGGTAACAGCTCTTTTATCAGCCGGCGTTGGGTGTTGCACAGGTAGTAATGGAGCGTTTCTGCCGTCACGGGCTTGTACCACGACTGCCGTTCGGGGAAGCGGATGAAGGAGGGCGACTGGACTCGCTCGAGGACGTGGTTGGCGTCCGAAAGTGGTGGGCGCCGGCATTCGGCCGCTCGTGGGAGCCGATGAAGTCGTACCTCACGGCACAGGGCTGGCACAGGTTGTAGATGGGCATCCAGTGCTCGTTCATCCTCTCTACCTCCTCATCCAGCAGGTACCGGAGAAACTCGGAGAAGGTCACGTCATCGCCCGCTGAATTCCCCCCGTTCTTCCGATACCGCCTGACGATCTCCACCCCGTACTTCTGCTGGTACTCCTTGATCTCCCCAAATTTGTTCCTGTA
>NW_009622722.1:0-13425 GCF_000690535.1 Cariama cristata
TTTCTCATTATCCTACTCTGATTTGCTTGATAATAAATTAAACTAATTTCCCCCAGTTGAGTCTGTTTTGCCTGTAGTGGTAATCGGTGAGTGATCTCTCCCTGTCCTTATCTCAACCTACGGGCCTTGTGTTACATTTTCTCTCCCCTGTCCAGCTGAGGAGGGCAGTGCTGGAGCAGCTTGGTGGGCACCTGGCATCCAGCCAGGATCAACCCGCCACACAAGGTAATCTTCCAAAAGGCATCACAACAGATCAAAATTTATTAAACATAACTACTCTGAGAAGTTTGGCAATCCATTGATATTCTGATCTGTAAAATACCTGAGAGTTAAATTATTCAAAGTATTGTAGAAGCAGTAGAGAAGGTAGGGCTGCTGTGACCGTGTGGTGGTGACGGTGTGCTGGAAGTGCTTTGAGCCTGCGACACTGGTATTTAGAAATAATTCATTGGTAAGCCCATTGTGTCTCTTGGCAGATCTTAGGGCTGAGATAAATCAAAGTGTGGTTTTAAAGCAATGTGCTATATTCGAGATAGTGTAATTTTTATAGTACAACATTTATTCATATATAACTTTTCCAAGTGTTTGACTTCTTACTCATGCTTCAGTTCATCTCCTTTAAGCATGAATTTGAAACAGATGCAGCATTTTAAAGGTAACAATATACCATTTAAAAACTACTTTAATTCATCCTTTTGGAGTCTGACCTGTATGAAACAAATATAAATGACACTGACTCTTGAGAGATGAATGGTTGCATGTTCTTCAGTTTCCAAGTCTTGAAAAACTGTTTCAACATTTTGGCCCATACTAGCGAAACTGTAGCTATATGTGCATATAACGCATATGTATGCATACATCGCCCACATATGCACACTTGCCCCAATGAGGAAAAAATAATGAAATTTTCATGAATTTGTTCTTCATGGCTTAACTATGGAAAAGACACACACTGTAAATGATTAAAAACATTTGGGATTGTTTTAAATTACAAATTTAAAAAAAAAAAAAAGAAGGAAGAAAACAATTAAAGAGAATCATTTGCCATTAACTGAAGTGTTTGCAATAAAGACAATTATAGCAGTTGGCAATATTCTCCTTGAACCAAAATAAATAAATACATTTGGTGACATAAGTTCAAGGAAATGTGATTGTTGCAATGTTCATGCAAATACGAAGCAGCCTCACAAATGCTAAGAGATTTTGCCATCTGCTATTACCAAAGGAAAACAACTCTCAACTTGTAGCTCTTCCTAACTTACTGCTTATAGATGGCATAGTAGGCATTGTCACATGGTTTTGCCATTTGCATAATTGTTCTGAGTGATTGCAGGTTGTCCATTGCATTGCCAACAGTGAACTTCTCATTTGGGAAGGGCGTTCAGAGATCGGATGACTTGTATGTCTCCATCAAATAGAGGGATAAAAATGTCCTTCTACTTTAGGAGTATCACACCACTGTGTTTTTAAATTTGTATGAGATCTGGTGAAGAATGTTGCACTTGTTTGCTTCCTAGAAACTGGGTAGAGATCAGTATTATAATTAATGTCAGGGGAGCTGCCCGTCTCTATTTGACTGCAGGCTAGAGTCCAAATGCAAAGTATCTCAAAGAGTCAAGAGGTTCTGGATGGGGAAACGTGGCTGAGGATGAAGTTATAACCTGATCCCTGCAACTCCAGAAAAACCCAGCTGAACAACAGCTGTTCAGCATGGCAGAAAGTCTACTTTAGACAGAGAGGTTGTTGTCAGAGAGTCTTTTACCCTGACTTAACTGATGGGAGTACGCTCAGGTGGCATGATGTAGTAACAGAGGACTGTTGCTCGCATACTAGTAAATGACAACTGCTTTGTCTCTGGCCTCGGCAGCATATGCAGATGATCTCCGCTTACAGGGACCCCGTGGGGAGGCCTTTGCTGTCCCCTTCTTCCTGGAGGAAAGCATTTCCATGGCCAAAACTCCACCCCTATGATTGCCTTCTCCTTACACTGCTTTTCAAAGAGGATATTGACGTGAATAACATGCATTACGTATGAAAAATATAGGATAAAACCCCAAGAAGTCAAGACCTGTAAATGAAATAAACAAACTGGTGGTTAGAAGCTGCCTCCAACCTGCTGTACTGAAACCCTGCACTTCACAATAAACCCCTGTGTTTGAGAGCCCTGTTTGGCATTTGGCATCTGCCCTCAGATGCCCTCAGATGCACCAGAAGGCTGCTCTGTAGTCCAGTTTGAGTTAGCAGCATTGACAAGTAAACATAAGATTTTGTGTTCATTTGGTGACTGCTAAGGTGTTTTTAAATACTAATAGCGTCTAACATATCCTATATATTTTCAGCTCCCTCAAGTCTTGAATTAGAATCAGATAGCTGTTGGCCTTTTGACTGCCTTGCCTGAGGCATACTAGGTAACGTCACGTGGGTAGCCGATGCAACATATGTTTTGCTAACTGGGAAGCTGGTTAGCAAGACAACCTTTTTCTTATTAACACATGGTGCACTTACACGACATTAATATATATTTCTACTTTACAGATTTACAGTGCCAGAAGAAAGGCATTATCTAAACTGAGCAGAATAGGCAATCAGCATACTCGTCACATGTTGAAATAACATGTAAACCTTATTAGACACATTGGTTTCCTTTGTGAGGAGAATAAAACATAACAGACTGAAACGTGCAAACCTGTGTTGTTCTGTGGAAACTCAGGGAAAGGATTCTCTTGTTTATGTTGTCATGTATTAAACTAGAATTATGGAGAAAAAAAAAAAGCTAATTTTTATGCTGGATGTCTATATTGGAGCCAGACTAGTTCATTTCTAAAAATTAATACTGTTCTGTAATGCAGTGATTTTATTCTCTCTCCAGCTACAGTCTACCAGCCATACATACACTATCGTGCCAGTATTCATTTATTCATGCTCTGAAGTTGTGATAGTGTCAAATCCATCAGAAAGAGGAATTGTTTCAGTAGTAGTTTCACGACTTGGCTGATTAACAGAGATCAGAAGAAGCAGCCTAACTGTGGAAACCACTACAGCATGTAGTTTTAACAGCTCTTTAGGGAGCTAGTTAATGAAAGAATCACTACAGAAACACATCCATGTGAAAAAAAGGAGCATTCTCATACAACACTCAGAGGATATGTCATAAGTGGAAATATGTTCATAATTTCTATTTACTCATAGCTGTAATTACCATCTGCCTTAAGAGTACTTTCAGTCTTTGTCAAAGTTGCTTAGATATTTCCTTTGTCACATTTCAAGCAGAGAAGTTCTGCACAGGCTAGATCCTGCCCTGTGATTTCTTTTTTATTCTTCTGTAAGAATTTAATTATCTATTCTCTGTGTGAAGAAAGCACCAGCATTCTCAGAGACCTGAGCCTCCCCAGCCTGCTTGGACTGGCATTCATCTGATTCATGTTCTTGCTTATTTTTGCCATCTGTCTGCAAACCAGAGTTCTTCACTTTTAAATTCATGCTGGTTTATATGTTGCCCGCTAATTTTTAACTCTTAAAAAGCTACTCCTCTTTTTTTGCTGCAGTGTCTACGAGCCAGATAGAAACGTGCTGCGAAGGAAAGAATGGGAAAAGAGAAATCAGGAGGCCCAGCAGGAGGATGGTGCATTTAACACAAGTTACTCCCTCTTCAGTGAACCGTACAAGGTAGATGCTTCCCAGCTGGGTGACTCTTTGTTTATTTATTTATTCCATAGTAGAAAAATGCAGCCTGCAGAAGATATTGTCCAGGTTTCAGCACCCTCCCACAAGTGCTAGCCTCACAAAATTCTCAGAGAACATTTATGGTTCACTGAGAATTGGATTTTTATATATATATATATAAAAGCTTCTTATAATGTTCAGCAGCTCATGAGAATGAAATAAACTAGAAATAGCCTAAAAATATTTGAGATGGAATTAAAACTAGGAGGTGAAAGTGGCGGTGCCCTGTTTTTGCAACACTTAGAAGAGAACAATTGTGTTAAAATTGTGTGTGAAGGCCAAGGTTAATGCAGTGAAATATTGTGGTGTTTGCTTGCCTTTTTTTTTTTTCTATGAACATTACCAACAAAATTTGCCTGCTAGACATGTTTTGCCCTCACCAAAGGTGGAAGTAACTTACGAGTCTCAACTCCCTGTTTTATTCCTGGTGGTAACAGTAGCGTGATGAGACGCAACCATCTCTCCCCACTCCCTGTTAGAAGTGTCAAGCAGGATCATCTGCACTTTGCAGAAGCCTGCAAATCAAGCTCTTGCAAACAGGATCAGAGCACAATATCCCACGGGAGCTGCTCCTCTCCCCCAGCAAACCTATTGACTTTGCCTGTGTGCATCAAAGCATCAGCATGTATCATCTACTGTGCCCTTCCAGTAATGTCCGAGTTACTGTTACAACCACCACATTGTGAAGCCTTTCCCTCCATGCAGCATCCCTTGTCCTTGATGCTTTAGGTGCTTTAGTGCGTCTTTCCAGGAGTCCTATTTGGGACCTGGCACTTGGCTTCTGCACCTGACTTCCATGCTTCCATGTTTCTGCCCGTGCTCCAGGGTCAGCTTTTTAGCTTGCTGTTCTTCCAGATTGTTGTTTGTTTCTAGTCCCTAATAAAAAAGAAAGATCTACCACTTTCAAACCATGTCCCTTTATGGAAGATGATTCTGTCTGCCTTGAAGCTGACCTCCAACTGCTCGAATTTCAGATTCATTACAGAGGCATTTAGAAACCATGGCAAATGTCTTGAACTCCTCATGGCTTTACTTGAAAAAGTCTACTGTGAGACCTGTCAAGGGCTAATCCATGGAAAAAAGCCTGAAAATCTTAAGTCAGCTGTGTATTGGCATTTCGTGAGGGCTTTGCTGCAATAGGGACTTAATAATTTTCCATTTGGTAGGTCTAATCAAATAGACCCCTCACAGAAAGGGCCTGTCCTTTTGCTGGGTCCCTGTTATCATTTTATCCGTTGTACCTCAAGTTTGTAATACTGAAGCTCAAATCACTTATAAAAGTGGTATAGTAGGACTATTTTGTGCACTTTGATTATTACCTGTGTGCCAATGTACTGACTGTCATGGCACAGACTTCGTGTATCATGGACACACCAGTAGTTTCTGAGTTATGATGTCTGAAGGCACCTCTATGCAACCACAGTATAACTCCATCAGCTTTAGTAAGAGTGGATGAAAAATCATTGCCGTCTGTAGAAGCAGAGGGGATACTGAGTGGGCGTTGTATGGAGAGATCAGAATAATGGCTCCATCCATGCTTCTTATCTTTAAACACTGTTTTGGACAAGTGTATAAAGAAAGTGCTGCAGAAATACATCCTACAGCTGGCTTTGTCAAGGCAACACGGAGAAAGGCAAAGCCCAGGACCGCAGTGTAACTCACTCACAGCTCTGTTGGTGTGACAGTCACAGTTGTTTGGGATGACCAGTCATTCTGACAGTATTGGACATCAAAACTTCAGCAGTGGTGTACTCTGAATGTCATGTCTACACTGACAATGGACCACTGAGCTATCTGAACTCATCCAAGCATTTGTGAACCTCCAGTGTGGGGGTGCAGAGCTGTGGCTTGGGCATTTTGATCTTATCATGGAGAGAGGCTAACTGCAAAAGAGGAAACCTTTCTACGAAAGCAAAACTGAAACCCACTCTTACTGTCTTTCAAGATCATGTTCAAGTTTTAGGTGTTTCCAGAGGGGAATGAAGTTACAGCATTCATTCACTGCAAGCTCTGATTAAATTCAGTATTCCTCTGCACAGCTTGAGAAACATGAGCTAAAGCCAAAGGATTTGCCATTCAGAAGACCATATCTGAAAATCAAAGGCAGACTGGAAATCTGTTAAATCTTATGTCCTCTCTCACCTTGTCATGTATCGCTACTCCTGTAACATCAGATTTTCTGAAAAATCCTGACTCTTTGGGTTGCCCCTTATCCTGTTCAAAGTATCCATAGCAACCCTTTATGAAGGATTACAGGAAATCCAGTGTCTTTTACTTAAAATGTCTTTTACAGGGGGTGAAAAAGTAGGAAATTCATTCTGGATATTTCCTGGGCAGAATACCTTGCCTCATTAACCATATCAGTATTTTTAATGAAGAAAAAAATGCTGATGGCCTTCCATGCAACCATCAGGTTTATTTTTAGAAGTGTTGGATCTGGCAGTCTTCAAATGCATGGATTCATCTTGCATTGCAGAAGAATGTCAGAGCACTGTAAGTTAGAAGTGTTTGCACAGAATGCTTTTCCTACTTACTCATTTTGTGATCATGTTTTCCCTATGTGAATGATTAATAAGGCCAGCAGTATTTCAGAGCAAATAATAGGACAAGCTGCTACATCTAAAGCTCATAACAAGTTACCTCAGATCCCATCTTGTTCCCAAGAGGATGTAGGTGAACTCTTCTGGATGAGATCAGCTCAACACAAAATCTTCTCACCTCAAATTGTCCCCAGTGTATCCAGAAGGAATAAACAACACCAAACAGTTGTCAGCAAGTGCCGTGGTATTGGCATTAGATTAGTTTGCTGCAATTATTCTTGTGGTTATCTGGGATCTCTTAATACAAGGTGTCTCTGTGTGACCTTCACATCACATCCATATAGAAGACAATCTGCTGACTTCTCTGGGCTGGTGATAGTCTACACATAATCTGCAATTAGACTTTTACTTCCTTCCCATCCAAATGGCAACCATCAGAAACAATGGACCTTCTGTTAGGGAAGTTAGATTTCCTAGGGACAAAACTTGCACATAAATTCCCTTATGTTCATGGACCTAGAGGCAGCCAAGCGGAGAGCTGCCCCACAAAGCTGTCTGTGCTGTAGGAGACTTGTGGGTGTCAGGGTCCCCATTCCATTTGGTGGTCCTTGTTGCCATGCTCCTGGCAGGGAAAGAAACCTCATACACATGCTGACTGAATCAGACTGGGTGCAGGCCCAAGGGCAGATCTCCCTCCATAGAGGGAAGCTGGAAAAATACCTCTCTACAAGGTATCTACACAAGGTGGAGGATCCACCAGAAGCATAGAAGAGATCCACTGGGTTAAGGAAAATTTTCTGTGCCTTCTGGAAAATAATTCTGCTGGTCAAGGAGATGCCCAAGTGTAGAAGCCTTTACACTGACCCCAGGAGATACAAGAGTATATCTCCAACTTTCTTTCTTTTCAGATGTATTTGATGCTTCCCATTTTTGAAGCCTCATTAATAGTTTCCTCTTCTTTCGGACATCAATGTGATTCCTGTGAAGTGAAGGAACACCCTTTTTTTAAGCCACTTGCTGTCTGTGAATTAATGCTTCGTATTTCATTTCATAGCAGGTTATTGTCCTGGTGACAGCAACAGCTGCATATGCAGAGAGATGATCAGGCCCTAGTGGCTGAGCCATCTTATCCCAAGTTTGCAAAGCAATGTTGCAGATGCAACACTTCTGAGTTTTTCCCTTGCCACTTCCCTTCAATATATATTATTGATATATATTCAACTCTGTTAGCATTGTAACAAATGCATATCAGAAAGCTAGCTGTAATGTATTTTACATAGTTACAAGGTAACGTCCTGGAAATTTGAGAGGACAAGTTTCAAGCAAGACAGGACTGCTTCTACTGTCTGACTCAGGAATGCTTCCACCGTAGTCCTCTGAAAATTAGCATGCGGCAATCACTGCGCTCATTTACAGGGTTTTTACTTGGGTTCAGGTTTTAAAATAGGAAACCTGAAAAAAAAGATTCTGAAGGAGGGGAGTTTCCCTTACATTGTTGTTTGAATGACTCAATTTTATTTGAAAGCTTAAAAACAAAAGTACCCCCAGTCTTCCAGAGTTGATGCTGCTGCTACATCTTTCGTATTTTTAATATAACTTTAAGGGAGTCTTCTCCACTCCCTTCACTCCCTTCTTCCTCCTTCTTTCTGTTTTCCTCTAAAACACAGAGTCTTGAGATGAAAGCTTGGCCTTCTGAAGCCAATGGGAGTTTTCCCATCCAGACTCCAAGTCTGGAAGAGAGGAAGGAGAATACCTTTGGCTCATTACTGTCTTCCTCTGAAAACGTAAAGCAAAGGACATTACATGCCTGAATCCTGGCAGGGTTCAGAATCTCTGCCACATAATACTAATGATACATCCTTTTGCTTACAGTAGCTTTTTAAAGCAAGAGTTTTAAATCTTTTCCACTATGTTTTATTTGCTTGTTTTGTTTCTTTGTGGAGCTTCTGCCTTTTCAGTCAGGAAGTAAATGGATGATTTTAAAGATACTGATTAATCTTAAAGGGGAGGGAGGGTGGCTGTATTCCCCCTGCTGCACACAGCAAGCACTGAGCAATGTGAAGAGTTTGGGGGGTTCTGTTCACCTTTTTTTTTAGAGAGGAGAGTGCCCTGGAGTACTGCCAGAGTATTTTCAAAGAAGGGACATAATAATCTGTAGTTTTCCCATTGTCCCACGAGCTGTCTTCAAGTCACCTCACAGTATTTTGTTGGCTTAAACTGGTGAGTTCATCCAGTGCTTAGACTGGATGTTGTATGGCTTCGTAGATGCCACGTGAAAACTTAGGCAGGCAGAGAAGGAAATTGGGAATGCAGTGTTTTCATTCATGGCTGAAGGAGAGCTTGCACTGGGCTATAGGAAAAGTTTTATCATGGTCAGATTTAATCCAAACCATTCTGTGTAGTTGCAATAATAAATTTTCTAGTTTCCAGGTAATATACTTTAACTACAGCATGATACCAGTGATAGATTTCTTTTTTTATATACTCTAAGGCCCTTTATAGCTTTTCCAGTTCAGGGTAGATTTAAGATGTTGACAAGTGTCTTCAGAGACAATAAGGATTTTCGATTTCATCCCCGAACGCCGCTGCTGAATAAGGCAGTGCTACTTCAGTAAGGATTTCAGCAGAAGCATGCAGGGAATTTTATTTTTCTTACGTTGACTGTTGCAGAACACTTGATTTTTGTTTTGCAGACTAACAAGGGGGATGAGCTCTCGAATCGCATCCAGAATACGCTGGGCAACTATGATGAAATGAAAGACTTGTTAACTGACCGATCAAACCAGAGCCACCTTGTTGGGGTTCCAAAACCTGGGGTTCCTCAGACGTCTCTCCCCAAGCCCGATGAACATCTTATTGCAGACTCAAGACCACCGCCTCCTCCTCCCATTTCCAGCACTACTTCTTCCACACCAGCATCCCTATCTGCCCAGCAGAGCAAAAGTGCCGCGATGAGTTGGCAGAAGGCTGGGCACAATGCCACTTCAGATGGCCAGCAGAGAGTGAGCAAGCACGGGCACCGGTCGCTGGAGTCACACAAGGGTGACTTCAAACTGGCCAACCAAAAATCCAGTCTGGAGAAACTAAAACGCTATGCATCGAGTCCCACCTCTTCCTCCTCCTCCTCCTCCTCCAACACTGCCCAGCAAAGCTCACTGAGGGCCACACTCGGAGACAACGTCAACAGAGTGCAGCCTCCGGAAAAGCTAAATTGTAGCTCGGAAGGAGGAGCTCAAGCGCAAGAGAGGCCAGGAAAGCATGGTGGCGGGCACTGCGTCCAAAACTTCCCGCCCTCTCTTGCTTCGAAGCCCAGTCTGGTTCAGCAGAAACCGACAGCTTATGTAAGGCCAATGGATGGTCAAGACCAGGCTCCTGATGAGTCTCCAAAGCTGAAGTTAGCAGCAGAGACAACCAAGTCGTACAGGGGAGTGCCTTCTAACAAGCCTGATTCGGCCAGGACCAAGTCAAAGATAGCCAAGTTCAGCATTCCTAAGCAAGAAGAGGTAAGTGGTTTTATGCTTTTTATGACATAGCCCGTTGGATGGATGGATGGATGATACCTTAGAACTGCAATTGCATCTGTCTCTTTATACATTTTTAACATATTAGTTTGCATTTTTAATTTTTTAAGGTTGACATAGTATATTGCAAATAGCAGCCTCACAGTAGTGTAAAGATATCTCAACAGTGAAATGCTCCCTGTCTTCAGGACCATAACACTTTCTACAAATAGCACCTTTTCTAGTAGCATGTATTATTTCATGGGCTTTTTTTCCTGAGTGTCCACATATAAAGCCTGGATATTTTTAATTCTTCTTTTTTTTTTTTTTTTTTTCATATTTCATTGACTTCTTTCTCTTTGGCAATGATTAAATGAAGTGCTTGTGATCAGAAGTAGTTCTGCCATCCTCAATGATGTCAAAGTAGTTTTGCAATCTAAATAAATTACTTAAACAATATGAAATTTGTGGAATAGATGAGAATACAGCAGTGAGACTCTCCTTTTCCCTCATAGCATCTGTTTCTGTTTCAAACCAATTTCTGAGAAGATTGAGGTTTGCTTCCTAAAGAATCACCATCTGTAGGAATCGAGCCATGCTACAAGTATGAGAACATGTCTGAAAAGGCTTCTAGACAACATTTCTGTTATCAGCAATAGATATGAAAGATTTCTGCTTGCACTTACTTTATTTTCATTTATTTCACATTCTGTTTATGCCAGTAGGACACCTTGCTTTATCACTTACACAGTCTGTGATTTTCTGTTTGATCTTTTTGGACAATGATTGTTTACTGTTATTTGACAGCTGTCGTGTGTCTTGAGATGTTTTTAGTCTTAACATTTTTGTTTCTAGCACTGTTAAAGGAGAGGAAAAATATAATTTTTGATGGAGTTCTCTGGCCTTTTAATGCCTGTTTTTCAGAAATGGAGTTGACTGTTGTATTCCCCCTTTGGTTTGGTTTGGGAATGAAGTCTCTCTGGAAGCAATTACTTATCTCAGGTCTTTTAGACATTATACCTATGTGGTTTTTCTCTAAGTGAAAGTTCCATCAGTTCCAAACAACACGTAGGTGATATGTTGTTCCTGAAGAGGGGCTGTTTTAGGCTCTTAAGCCAGGTTTGATAAGCAAATTTAGCATTCACAAACTGCTGTAATTGTGCAGATAGATCAGGTAATGGCAGATACTAATACCCATTTAGCTATTATTACCTCTTTCAGACTTGTGCTTCTATCTGCATGTGGGAAGTATTGTTAGAATTAAAGATGCCTGTGGCAATTGCCTGGATCTTTCAAATTTTCTCCCTTTACATGTATGCGATACTCTAAGGACTAGTTTGGAAAGGAGTTTTGATAGGCAATCATTTGTTTGTCTGACATTCAGGATTTACTATTTGCATTCCAAATTTGCCTACTTCAGGAAAGAAGGCTATCATTTGTTGTATGTAATCTATGCCGATGCATAAGGGTAAATTTATACTGCAGTTTCTAGACATGTAGACAGATCTGAGATTGCATTAAACTAACTTGTTTAGTCATGAATGGCAATGTAAGCTATGGTAGGAGAGAGTGAACTGCAGGGTAGCTACTAAAGTGTTCACCAACTTCTCTCAGATGGGATGCAGTATTAATGAAAAAGTATGTCATAACATAAACATTTAACTGAAGTTGAAGAAGGTGGGCAAAAAACATTGGCAGGTTAAAAAAGAGCTAAGTGATTATAAAAAATGGACAAATTACTCAGAAGAAAAATAGTAGGTACTGTTGGGGTTTGAAACTGGAGCTAATGAGAGACAATGTTTAGATCTCATGTTGGAGGGCTGAGACTTCTTCTATCCTGACATTTCCTTTGTTCTAACATTTTCCATCCCAAGTGGGACAAGATGAAATTAGTAACCCACTGGTATTGCTACAGGGAGAAATACTGACCAAGACTGAAATTTTTTTCAGTCAGTGTTGCCTAATCCACCCTCCCTTTAATTTTCAATCATATTTATTTTTATTTGAAGATGTTTTTCCATTCTTGTTATTTGTATCATACATCTCCCAGTACACTTTCATAAGACTTTCCGTGCGTTTTTTAAATTTCTGCTTTGAAACTCATAAAACTTCTCCTTTGCATCAAACGTTCACTGTCCGCTATTAGGGACAGAAGTTTTAAGCTGCTCTCAACACAAAAGCTGTCATGGTCCTGTGAACATTTGCAGGCAAAATGAGGCCTCTCGTGTTCAGGGTGAGGCTAAAGGTGACGACCAGGAAAGAGCTTGTATCCCTAGTGGCCATGGGAAGAGCAGAGATGCCATATAGGATGATTGTGAGGGAAAGCAGGCTAACAAGTAGGCTACAACAGTGTCTGGGAAGCTATATGGAAACAGAAATGAGAGTGGCAGAAAGCGACCCAAGAGCAGCCAGGAGAATATGGGAAGCAGGAGAGGGGCAGAGAGCTTGAGCATAGGATATCTAGGATATCTGGAGTGCAGGCGGTCGAGTGAAGCTTTATGTCTGCTAAAATGAAAGGGGTGTGGCTGAGATGGGCTAGGTAGGGCAGCTGGCGTGCTCTGGAAGTTAGTGCAGGCAGCACCAGGAGGTGTTGCTGGCTCGTGGTCAGCTTGTTGTCCACCAGGACCCCCAGATTCTTCCCTGAAGAGCTCATGTCTAGCCAGTCAGCCCCCAGCCTGTACTGGTGCTGGGGTTAATCCTCCCCCTATTCAGGAGTTTACATTTCCCCTTGTTGAACTTCTTAGGGTTCCTGTTGGCCCATTTCTCCAGCCTGTGGAGTTCCTTCTGGATGGCAGCATGACCCTCTGGTGTATCAGCCGCTCCTCCCAGTTTTGTGTCATCTCCAGGTTTGCTGAGGGTGCACTCTGCCCCATCATCCGGGTCATTAATGAAGGTGTTAAAGAGTATTGGCCCCAGTATTGGCTGTAGGGGTACACCACTAGTGACTGGCCTCTAGTAGGACTTGGTGCCACTGATCACCACCCTCTGGACCACTTTTATAGCCTTTGCTTTCTGTCTACAGGCCTAAATTTGTCATTACACATTTTTTTTTTCCTACTTTCAGCTCTTGAAATGTGTTCATAGCGATACTATGGTCCAAAGTCTATACTTTTCAGCAAAAACTGAACTGCAGGAGGCTGTAAGGGAAAAAGATGCAAATGGCGGAAGCAAGATGTGAGTGCAGGGTGTAGGTGTGAGATAAAAAGGAGACTCAAAGGAGGAAAAATTGGGGAGCAGGGGATGGGGAGAAGCTGCCTAGTCTGACCAAGTAGAGAAGTGAATGGTGAGAAATGCCCATTTCCCCAAATCCTGCAGAGTTGGGGCACATGATCTGTGTGATGTTTCAGTTTTATTTTGAACATCACGTAGCTATCAGCAACTTCAAGTTCCACAGAGAAAACCAGGAAGCAAGAATATATTGTTAGAAATCTCCTGATTTGCAAGTCCACTTACTAATACGTTCAAGTTGAGTCCTCTGTTTCCATGCACTTGCATTTAGCTTGTGGTACTTTCAGAGTCTATCAGTATGTCTAATACCTATGGACTTCCATTTGTGTTTACCAGTTTGAAGGAACCATCAGTGGAAAAATAAACACATAATGAAACAAAGTTAAGCCTGTCTGTAAGAACTGAAGAATAAGAAGCAATGTCACGCAAAGTGT
>NW_009622722.1:13436-16476 GCF_000690535.1 Cariama cristata
GGATACAAAATCCTCTTCTCTACATCCCTTGAGGTTTTCAGAGAAACAGGGCACAAAGTTGGCTGCAGTACAATTATTATGCACTGGAAATAAAATCACTTGAATACAAATTATAGGCCATTGCTTTTCAATACATGAAAAAGGTTGATTTTTAATGTAGTTCAATACCTCATTTAATATTTTTAATCAGTTTTTGAAAGCCTTCAGTATCTTGACACAGACTGAAGCTTATAATTTTTTTTTAAATTGTTTTAATGAGAGTAACTTGGATAGACCTGTGTGTAGAAAGGTAGCAGTTACTCATTTGGGAATTTAATCTTTAGGAGCCAGGTTCATCAGTGTTAATTAGAAACCATGCCTAACCTCCTGGTCCTTCCAAAATTATCATACTGCTCTGTAGAAATGATAGCTCGTCATCTAAAGTACTGCTATTTCACATTTTGATCTACTTAGAAATTATATTGCTGTAGGTAAAAACTCACTGTATTGGATAGAAGGGAAGAGAAATTTGATACCAGGGTAAAGAGGAAGAGGAAGGAAAATCAAGTGCCTCTCTTTTCTAAAATTTTCTTGAGTGAGACAATAAGAAAAACCTAACATGGCAAATCATATTCTTTATATCTGAGTTCTGTTTTTGAATTTCATCTTATAGGCTGCATGCTGCTTTTTTATTACATTGAAGAAGCCTTATCTATTGTCCTTTGCTTACTTCTGCAAGGGTTATGGAGCAAGGAAATCGAGGTTGTACTCAAGAATGACTAGCAAGCTAATGGTAAAAACGATAGATTTGGTTCTATCAAATTTGGGAATGCATTTATGTGAAATGTAGATAAGGTCATCATGAGGACATGTTCTTATTCCACTTCACGGAGTACTTACACAGCTTCTTCTGCAGCAGAAGTAATGCACAATAGATTAGACGTCGAATTTTTTTAATTTTTTTTTTTTTCCATTTTTGCCCTGATCTTGCTTAGGCAAATTCCTGTTTGCCTGGATAAGATACTCTGTGCAGTCATTCTCATTTGAGTGGCTATATATAGCTATCAGCATCTGGCACATGCGCTAGCAAGTGTTCTTTAAATCTGCAATCTTTTTTTCTATCAGTTCTAACCCCCTATCAGCCTATCAGTTCTATCCCGATCTATTAATGGAAAGCAAAAGAACCCCACAACTCTCTCCTCCCCTTCTTTCCTCCCTCTGAAAAAACCCTCCCAAATATGAACTTAATTCAGTATTTGTTCAAATTTGTTCAAAACCAGACTCTTTTAAGGAGAGCATTGATGCATAGCATGTATAATAAGTAGTTCTGTTCCAGTTTAAAATTGAAGGTGGAGGTTCATGTGTGAAAAAACAAGTGTAGCTACATCTTATTTGACAACAGAAGCTCCAGTGTAGACTAAATTGGGAAGATGTTCATGATCAGTGCATGCTTCCTTTGGAAATACCACATATCTGGATCTACAGGAAAGTAGAGGGGAGACAGTGTCTCATGAGGAAGAAGGAGGATTTAGAGGAGTTCTGAGTAGTGCTTTTTCTCAGAGGCATGACACCACCTTCCCCTTGCTGCGACAGAACCTGTTGAACTGTTGCAGGACTAAGAGTTGAATCTGGGTTTTTCTTCTCTGCTTCCCAGGGTGTTCAGTTCTGTCCCAGAAAGGCAGAAATGCGAACAGAAGAGTAGTTGAAGATGCTTTTAGATAAAAAAGGAGGGAAAGATTGAATGCATTAGCAAAAAGGTCCAGACTTCTTCCGGCACTGTTCTAGGACATGCCCAAGGAGATATAAGCACAGAATTAAGTGTGTTGATAGTCCTCTACCATTTATCAACTTTATTGAGGAACTGCAGTGCTTGAGAAACCAGTTAGCAATCACAGCAGTCGAGTACTGTAAGTACTGTAAGTATGAGCCAGTTGTAGATGTTTTCTTTCCCAGATGTTCATGGGAACGAGTTAGCAAGCTACATTTACAAGAAGACATAGCTCAATTCATCCCTGTCATGGTACCACTGACCTTCCCCACAAATAAAGGATGTTTTCCCACGTTAAACAGGAAGAACTGGACAACAAGAGCAGTGTGGTGCAAAGATCCCTGCTAGTCGTGGATTATTCAGGACCTTCGAGTGTGTCTGTGGGAGGGCTGTGCATTACTGTCTGTTTTTATGTAGGAGAGTTCAACAGACTAGGACTGCAAAGAAAGAGTGTATTAAATAGAGAGAGTGGTGTTTGAAATGCTCTTAACAAACACAGCGGAGACCACAATGCGCGAAGATGGATTTTTGGTATAGTTTTCAAATTGTGACACAAGCCCCTCTGCCTTTCTTGCATTCCGCAGTCGCCGAGGCACACAGCAACTGTGTGTGCAGGCAGTTTCATTGAACACAGTGGGCCTCATCTCTCTGGTTATTCTTGCGTGGCAGCTCTTGTAGAAGGAAAATACCATTTAGACACCTTTACTTGACTTTTAGAGCTCCCTAGTTTTACTGTTTCTACCCACAGTGAAACAAGTTTCTTTTCCCTTTTGAATTAAATATCAAAATCTTTTTCTGGGAAACCACTAGCTAAACTTATCTATAGATTTTGGAACATAAAGAATTTATTTACATAGAGCCTAAAGTTTTCTGTATCGACTGATTACCATTCAGTATGTGCTATGCATTTGTTGCTATGGTGAATCACTTGTTGTTCCTCATTGTTTTTTACTGGTAGGATGACGATCATCAGAAAAAAATCTCTTGAAACTGGATGTAAACTTATGACTGTCAAGGGAATTCCTTAATGTATGCACCTGCCTTTTTGCAAGTTTTCCCTGAGGTTGTTTTTTCCTAATTCTTGAAAAAATATTTTGAGCAGTTCATTGGGGTCTCTCATAAGTCAGATCCTCCCTTTGATGAAACTGGTCTTTCCATTTTTTCAAAAGCTGGACAAGTAACCGCTTTTGGGATAAAGATAGTTCGATGGATGTAACAATATGGTTCATTGCGAGAAAAGTGCCTTTCCCCCCGCCCCCCCCCCCCCGCGGGGAGGGGGGGGTTGTGTATTTA
>NW_009622722.1:16507-31154 GCF_000690535.1 Cariama cristata
TAATACAAAAGTGCATGCATAAAAATGTCCACAACCCCGTATTGCTTCTTTAGTTCCTTTTGGTAAGCACTAAAGTTATTGATGAAGGAAATAAGATTTCTAGAACTACAAAAAACAGTTTTTAATTACACATTTTGTCTGATTTTTTTGAATCCATTGTAGTGCTTATGATGATGATAACTGCATGTAATACAAATCCTCTCTACCAGAAACAAAGTAGTCTAATAGACCTCCTTTGTGAAATGCACCTCAGAAGATACATGGCATTGCTATCACTTTTCTACCTTTGGCCCCATTAGCGTGGCTTGCTCCCAGGCCTATAAGGGTGTTCAGCAGCTGGGGAAGTGGTCCTTTTCTGGATGTGGCTGCAGGAGCTGTGGCATGAAGCTCCGGCAAGCACAAGAAGCTGTCCTCAGCACAAGGTTTTGGTGGAGCATCTCCTCCTCATCTGCTTTGTGGCTCCTGAAACAAAGGAGTGCTTAGAAAGGGTTAGGGTACAGACAGAGAGTGAGGGTGGGCTTGCTGTGGATTTCAGATTACCCATGAAATACTTAGATACACTCTGCTTCTCAGACCTTACCTTGCACAACACTAGAGTGTTGTATCAGTGTGCAGTCATGTGTGGAGTCCAAGCCCTTGCTGCTCCTGCAGAGCAGTTATTAATGCCCACTCACATTCTCCTTTCCAATAATTATAGCAGGGCAGAGCATTTCTGTCTACTCTTTGTCTTCAAAGCAACCTACAAGATGTAGGATGTAGAGGTGTTTTAGGATTTTATTTTTTTTTTAAATATCCATGAAGAATATTTTACTGCTTTGTTCTGTAGTTTCCCCAGTCTTTCATGAATCAGAGTGACATGAAACTGTCACCGCTGAACATACCCACTGGGGTCAGTTATGACTGATGAGCAAGAGAACCAAAGGAAAATAAAGTGAGCTTCACAGATCACTGTTAATTCCAGCTAAATAAATAATGTATACGTGCCACTTGATGTATAAGGTTAAAGAGGTCAGACCTCCAGTAATTGTTGTAAATGCATCCAGCCAGGCCAGAAGCAGTTAAATTCTTTATTGTTGGTCACATATTCACTTACAGTAAATGAAGACAAATATACCCTTAAATATCTGCATGTAACATACTTTATTCACCCTGCACGTCGTAAAGTTGTCATTTCCGTAGCGCTTCTGAATATGGAAGATCTATCCCTGTGGTATCACAAAATAGCTTCCTAGAAAAGTAATTAACAGAAGGTGGGTTTTTTTTTTTAAGTTCAGAAAAGATAAATAACGTAGGCGTCTGATTTCCTGTCACTCTTGGTTAACTTTGTATGAAAATGGATAGCTTCCAAATTAAAGCAGGCACCGGCCTGTCTGGAGAAAAATGCGTCTGTAAAGAAATGTGTACATTACATATTCATGTAGTTCCAAATCTCTTAATTGTATTTTATATATAACAATTGCATGTTCTGAAATATGGTACCTTTTTTACTTCATGAGTTAAAACCAGCATGCCAGGAAGGCTGAGGTTGCTTCTTACATGGTTTGGGATAAGCATTTCCTTTCCCAAATTCCCTCATACATGCCCCACTCTCTTCCCTCCCCATCAGCATGTTTCTCTGAGCAATGGAGGCTCACTGTAAGGTAGCTTTATATCACATTTTATTCAGAAGATAAATACACAAAAAGCATTCAGGCCAGTGAGTCACAGGGTCAGGAATATTAAGATCCAGCATTTTCTCTCAGAACCGAAAATTGCTATTCGTATTCCTCTGCATTTACTGCAAATGGCTGTAAGGGAAGCTTTTGTACCTAGGCAGAGAGGAAAACCGAGAGTATTTCTTGTTAACTCTTATAACTAACACATGTTTAAAGAGAGATGGGATTTAAAACGCTCTCTCTGCTTTGTAAATATATTGAAATGAGATGTTGAAGATGGTGGTTTTTTTTTTCTTGCACATACTAGAGATTATTAGTATTCAATTACCAGCAGCGTAATCTATTGTTAATCAACTTTTGTATTTATTTAAAGCTAGTTGTACAACTGCGTTCAGATGCAGAGGCAGGTACAGCTTTAAGTGACTGCTACAACTTCTAGACCTGAAGTAGAAAAGGGGAAGACAGCTGTGAGGTTATTGATTACAAACACGGTCAAAACCAATATTAATACAAAGTATATAGAATGGCCATGACTTGGCAGTTATGCATTACTTTCTAAGAGGCCTTCTCCAATTTTAATTACAATCTCAGGGACATCTGATACACGAAAGCATATTATCAGAGACAGCTGATACAAGAAAACATATTAGCTGATTAATTTCTGATTTCATGGAAGTAGCAGTCCAGAGCGGAAGTTTGCTGTCTAGAAGAAAGGCATGGGATGGAGGACCAAGTGCAATGTGAGAGGGGCAGTTTGAAAAATACTGTAAGCAGATAATGAATGTCTTTCTTGCATCAAATCATACATGTTTAGCATGCAGGAAAAGTTAAACGTACATAGAGAGGATGTAAGAATGAGCTGGGCCCCATAAGAGTGGAGGAGTCTGAGAAAAGAATTATGTGGGAGCCTAAAGAGAAAAGAATGAAATTATGCTTTGAGAAACCCACCGAAAAGGAGAGGTTAGTCACGGTCTAAATTTTTGTCCTCATGGGAGGGCCAAGTGCAACATGAGATGGACAGTTTGAAAAATACCATAAGCAGCAGTTGTAATTTATGATTAAGTCTGCATGCAAGATCTTCCAGTGGCTTAGAGATGGCTGAGCAGGCCCCAAAAGTTTAGTTTTTTCCTGCAGTGTGTTCCCATGAGGAAGCCATTTGGAGCACCCTTCCTCCCCGTGCAGTTCCTGCTCCCAGGTAGGAATGGACCTATGTCCAGAGGACACCCCTGATAAAGAATCGAACTGCACGATTCTGTTATTTCTAAAGAAACTTATCCTCTCCCATGAGGACAAGAATTTAGACGGTGGCTACCATCTTCTTCACGGATGTGCTATCACTATCTGGGGAGGAAAATGCATTACATATCTCCCCCCAAGAGCAGTATGGCAATATGCACAAAGCTGGGCTTGGGTGTAGATATAAGCTTCTGTGGGAGGTGGAAAAGGTGAAACCGCATGCTCAGGCAGGATGTGCCAAATGTCTGTGAACAGCCTCTACACAGAGCTGATGTCTTCTGAAACACAGCAGGTTTTTTGGTTTTGTTTTTTTTTTTTTCCTCCCCTCTCAGAGGGTTTTTATCTTCCTTAAGATCCAGTTGCATTCTCATCAATAAACCAAAAATATTGTGTCTTTTACTACTGTAATGTCTTCCATTCAGGAGTTTCAAAGCTTTTCATAAGCTTAATGACAACTCTGAAAAGAATATATTAAAATTGGTTACAGAGGAGTTAGCCAAGGTGCAGGCAGATGGGGACACCTTTCTCGATGGCACTGCCAGCAGGTACGCCGCAGACCAGGCAGGCTCCCCTTGGCCCTGTTGGCCAGTGGTCCAGGTTGAGGGACCAGCTGGAAAATGATGTGGGAGGTTGGAGTAGAGGACAGGATGGCACACCCAGATCGTGCACCTTACCCTGTTACCAGACTAAGGCCGGATGGACTCGCGGCTGGCCACAGGCCCAGAGCAAGCACAGCCAGGGTGAATCGGTGTCAAAGCAGAAAGCAAAACTGAAGAGACTGAACCCCCAATTCTGTATTCTGATGTTTGCATGACAGCTTGCCATGTAGCAGAGAAGTGCATTAAACTCCTCCATAACTTTGCGCTGGAAATGGAAGTTAACACAGAAGCATAAGTAAAGACTTCTTGCTAAACTCTGAATTAATGTTTCTCACTGTATTTCTTCCTATCGTTCAGGTCACTTGAGGCAGAGACAGTTCCTGAGTGATTATGTCACTTATGGCTTAGCACTTCCAGCTGAGTTATTCACTGCACATGCTCCACTAGAAATTAATAGGAGTTTTGCTATTGAATTCAGTGGTTGTAAGATCAGGGTTTGACAAGGTTGAATATTTCTTTTCTACATTGTATGAACTTCCTTTGGTCAAGAAGATATTGCTTGAGGGAGGACGGTCTTTTTTCTTCAGTCTTTCTTTGTTTTGTTCCAGAAATGGAGACGTAATACTTGTGGTTGTTTTTTGACATCATTATTACTTTGAAGAAAGTCAGCGATAGTAATACAGAATAACAATCGGTGGCAGAAGGTGGCATTTGAATTCAGAAATGCTATGCTGCATTAATCTATTAACTTCAGAACGTATCTTTAGAGCATCAAAGGAGCTTCTTGACCAGTCTGAGGTGCTTGAGTCATTTTTTCTCTCTTGTAATTAAAGTTTCTAGCTCCCTGTTCAGAATCAGTTTCCTCACCAAGTCTTCAGTGAATAAATCTATGTGAGTGATTTCCTGACAGTTGTACATTAGGAGTTATGGCATATCCCTGCACATAACTTACAGAACTATCTCAATACACAGAGAAGAGACCATAAAACACGCCGAATGGGTATTTCTCAGATATGCTAATTGCTGCTATATAAAGAGCATGGGATGAAGAGCTGACACAGAGGAAGTTCAGCTCAAAAGTACCTGCCACAGATCTTTGAAGATATGTGGAGGAGCGAATCCTGCTGCTGCCACTTCACGGCAGAGCTCCGCTGAGCGAAGCCTTTGTAGCTTAGTGAGCTTGGGCACGCAGGGCTGGCAGCTCCCCACGGGCCAGTGCCATGGCCAGGCAGGGGCTGGGACAGGGGTCTGCCGCCACCAGGAGCTGCTGCTGGCATCAGTGGGCCGGGGAGGTCGGCGGTGTACCAGCATGGGAGCAATTCCCACCACCTCAGCTCTTCCCTGCCCAGGCTGGGTTCTCGTCTGTTCTGAAATAGTCCCAAATGCAGGCCTGATTTATTTCTCTTGAAATGGACTGGATTGCATTTCCCGTCTTCTCGTCTATGAGCCTGGCTTTCAAAATAAAGCTGCTGTTTTCCTTAGACTGAATTTTTGTGTATTCAGAGCATGGGCTGGTCTAACAACTGGACATCCACTACCTCTCCTGTGAAGCTTAGGTTTGCTATTCAGTGACAGGAAGATGCCATCCGCATAAATGGTCCTCCAAATTTTTTGTGAAATTTGTACTAAACTGACATCCATGCCAAACTTTGCAAATGAGTTCCATATTTGTAGAGCACCACAAAAGAATTTACAGCACAGAGGGGGAGGTGCAGTTCAGCAAATACGCTGTAACCAGGTGTGAGTTATACTCTTGTAGCTTTTTT
Source organism: Cariama cristata (assembly GCF_000690535.1). NCBI lineage: Eukaryota > Metazoa > Chordata > Aves > Cariamiformes > Cariamidae > Cariama > Cariama cristata. Next base: position 21,764 of record NW_009622722.1, read on the forward strand.
AAATGCTACATTTTATGTACTGACTACAGATAGATATTTTTGCACTCACTAGAATGGGGCTGGATCACTGAACTCATTTTAAGTAGACCATTAAACATCATTGCTTAATACTGATTTTTAGCCATTGCACTTGAACCCTTTGCCTTAAGTTGACCTGGTGGACAGAAATCAAAAAAAAAGTGCTGCACCCCAGCAGCTAACAGCTGCTCTGCTACCCCTACTGATACACCTATACGCTTTTTTTTAAAACAAGTTTTCTGTACTATCTGTGAAATGCACATCCTACAAAAGATAATAATTAATGTGGAAAGATGAAACCAAATAGTTATTATTCAATAATTTTAATACAGAATGCTTTTTAAAAATAAATCAACTAGACAAATCAAACAGTATAGAAATGAAATGCGCCTTTGCGAGCCCTGTGGGAAATTCAGCTAATGAACTGAAGAGTATCAGTTTCTAGACAGGCAAGAAAGTCTCCTTGATTTAAATAAATAAATCCAACTATTTGCCTTCTTATTTCAAAATCATGGTTTTCGGCATGATCATGTAATGTGAACAAACTTCAGAGCAGCCTGTGTGGTTTGAAACACCAAGCAAAATACAATTAACTTTAAAATGGCAAATTGTAATGCTATTAAAAAGAAAATCTTCTGCCTTCTGGGTGTGACTATCTTTTAAATGTGATGATGTCATCCTGTGAGCTGTTAAACTGTTATCAATGAGCAGGCTGTGCATTTTCTAATGATTACTGTGGACTTGAAAAAGACTCTATAATGTTCCTTCAGTTTGTTCATCATTTTTGTTTGATAATTGTCCTAAAAATCAATGACAGCTACTGAGTACAGAAATTTGATTGAACCAAGTATAAATATAGGCAGCAATTTGGGCTGTTCTTACTCAATAGGAAAATGTCTTTGGATAATAAGTGGATTCCTATCTAAATTCATGAGTTCTTTTATGACATTTTGGGTTAAGCCTGAAATAGATTTATCTTTTTCTGATAAAGTTGCATAAGCTGTGATTTCTCCGGTGACCACATTTAATTGGATATTAAATAAAGTGCTTATCTTTACACCAACAGGTTTTATAAACTGGATTTTTTTTTTTTTCCCCTGAACTGTATTTCACAGATTAAGTAACAAGTAGTAGTCACACACAAAAAAGTATTGATTAAACCATGATAGGCTCAGATTAAAAATTAGACTGTCTTGATTCAGGTAGGCTTTTGAGATGCATGACTGCAACTGAGGGTTAAATACACAGGATAGAGGGAAATGGCAGGATGATGCCAAGAGCCGTGAGGACAGGTCAGCTCTGCATATTCTTCCTTTCCCACATATTCTTCAGCAAATGTACAACGGGATGGTTTTCTGTTGGGTTTGACAAGAAGCTTGAATTCCTGATAATGTTTTTGAAAAGCTTGAGGTCAGGATTCATTATGCAAGGTGCTGTAGAAGCAGACAGCGAGAGGTATCCTGTGATAGAGCCTATCAGCCCTGGGAAAGCAGAGGAAAGGTTAACAGAAGTCTGGAAAGTAAATTAACCTATCGCACCTGAAGAAAGGAGATAGGGACAATGCTGAAGAAAGGAGATAGGGACAATGCTGAGAGAAGTAAGCAAATGGAAAAACATAGATGGTGTTTGGAAGGAAGAGGTCTTAATAGGATGAGCAAAGGCCACACTTGGGAGGAAGAGTGAGACAAGAAGGAGAGGATGGAGAAGGTAAAGCTGAAAGAGCAGCCTGGCTGGTACGGGAGATGTCTGGTACTGTGCTTGCTGGAGAAGGTAGACCAACAAAAGGGCTCCAAAGGGACAGAAGATAGCTAGGACTTGCTGCATTTCCTTTAATGATAATGAAGGACACTCTTTGGAGCTGAAAAGACACTTCTGTCCCAGAGAAGGGTAGGACGTTGAAGGAATCTGTCTGGGTGACTCGGGTGCATGTGTGAGATCGGTGGAAAGAAATACAGCAGTTGTGCAGAAGACGACAGGAAGGGAACCAGCAGTGTGAGCCTGAGGCCTTACAGGGAGAGGAAATAAATGAAGACATTTGTGTTGAGTAAGCTGTGCTAAACCAAATGATGTGGAGCTCACGCTAATTGCCATTTTTTCCCACTGGTATGACATTCTGTGAATGTGAGAACGAACTGATGCCTCCCTATGTACTCAAGCCTACTTTTGACTTTCTGCACATGGAGCTGGCAGCCCTCTGATAGCATTTTGTTGTTTTTGTCCTCATATATGGGACAGGAGAACTGCAGTACTACTCTGCAGCCAGCTCAGGAGCTTGGGCAGTCCTTTCCTGGTGGATTTATTTTGACTTTGGCAAGATCGACCAGGAAGAGGTGCGGTGTGTTGGGTTTTTTTTTCCTCCTAAATAAAATTTACCCATTGCACAAAGCACATAATTGTTCCAGAACTAAAGTCAGACTTGGAAATTGTAATTGCTCACTGAAGGCAGCTCACTTCCTATGGCGAGTCGGCAGAGACTGGCAGTGCTACAGGTGCCATTGCCGCGCAGGCTGCGGTGACTCCCGGCTGCTGGCATCGTTTGGCTGAGATTCAAGGCACAGGGTGTTAAAAATCCCAAGTGTGTTGCTGGAAGATAAAAATGGAAAGTAGTTCCGCTGAGTAATGGGGACATGCATAATGGCCTTGTGCTAATTTCAGTCTGGGGTTACTGGGCCCTGTCTTTTTTATATAGTTGAAATAGCTGTGTCCAGATGATAAAGATGTTGACAATTATCTTCTCCGTCCTCCAGAGACCACATGAAGCTAAACCTTTTCCTTTTACTTTCTCCTCATTTTCTTTTATTCCTGGCTTGTCATGACTTGACATTGGCATGAGACTATTTTCTAGAGGAATTTCCTTTGCCTTCTTGGCTGTTGGTAATGCCAACATTTTGTTAAGAATTTTTTCTTTGAAGTTGTATTTTTTTGTTAAGACTTTTTAGGACAGTGTTCTCTTTGTTGCCTCTCACAGAAGTCAGCTAGTAAATTAACAGCCATTATTGCACCCTAGGCTTCAGAAAAATGGTGAGTTACTTAAAGTTTTTCTCTGACTTGTTTTATTTCCAGTAAAACAAGCATTTCCAATAAAACACCAGGAAAGGGATGACAAGCTTCAGAGCTTGTGTTGGGTTTGGAGGCCAAAAGCTGGGTCAGGGGCTACATCAGCCGACAACCATGTACACTGGTTTCTGCAGTGAAGAAGACTGAGCAGGAAAGTCTGGCGGCAGCCAAAGCCGGCCCTCTGACATGAGCTGGGATGCATCCTGGTGCCCAGCTGGGAATTCCCAGGGATGTCTGCAACCTCTGCTGTTAGTAAGCTGGTGGCAGCACTCCCTATGCAGTCAAGGCATTGGTAAACTATTATCTGACCAGCTCAGAGACTTTGCGATTTTTCTTAGCAGAGCTGTATCTGTTACTAAACCTTGTGCAAAAACATAGAGTACATGGATAAGCACGTAGCATACCCTTAGAGGTATGGTTTGCAAGGAGGCTGTTTGTGTGTAGACGTCATTTCTCCCCTAATGAGTAGACCTGTGGAATTGTTCAAGGGGAGGCAGATTTCTATAAATGTCTCTGCTCTGTCAGCATGGCAGTGCTGAGATTGAAAAGGCAGTATCTAGACTCGCTCAAAATTTAGGTATGTTGCATTTGTACATACCATGGACCAAGGCCTCTACAGGTGTAAACTGGCCTCGTGCCACGCACACTGGAGATTTAACTCTTTGCTTGTTGGTCTCTTATTGGATGCAAAGAAGTCACCCAAATAAGTACCCAGTATCCATGCGCCCTAACAGTAGTTTAACCTCTGGTTTAACAGAGGGTCTTTGTAAAATTAGCGTACACAGATACAGCGTTTCTAAATTACCAACACAACAGCAGAAGCTTAAGTGCAATTTTTATTCCAATAAAGATGTGATGAAATTATGCCTAATGGTCTGCAGACTGCACTTTTATATGCTCTTGCAATGCTCCCATTGACTTCAACTGCTGTTGTCAAGGTATTTCAGTACTACTGAGCTAAGGATCATTACCCTGTGCTATTACAATACATTAAACTAATGCTACCATTTTTCCATTATAACAACAATACCTGGCAACTGAAGGCTACCTCCGACCCAATAACTTGCAATCAAATATTTGTTTCAGATTTCAAAATGCATATAAATTATGAGGCTTGACAAAAATATCCAGATTTGACCAGCCCGTACCTCCACCCTGGTCTTTAGTTCTTTGCATACAGACAAAACAAACTTGGCACTGATGAACAGTTTAGAAATTTTAGTATTTTTAGGAACATGAGGATTTTAGTTTATAAGTAAGTTGAGTAAAACTGCATTTAAACTAAACTTTCATTGACTTTCATGCAAACAGCACTGGAATGATAGATCTGGAATGTACGTATCCCAACTCGCAGAGCTTGTGTCCTTCAAAAGCAAAATGATTCCCTGACTGCAGTTGATGCAGCATGCACCAGGGAATACTCAAACAAGTGTCCTGGAGCTGAGCTCAGTTATCTGATTTCTGATATTGAAACCAACCCACCAATTTTTCCTGAGTCCTGTTTGCTCTAATATCATGGAAAATACTGTACTTAAATCCTATGGGGAGATAGCTTTGCAGAGATTACTTTACTGGTTGCTAATAAGTTAATAATTTAAAATACATAAAGGAAAGCAAATTCACTGATTATATAGCCTTTGCTGCACTTTCTGATTGTTTGCTACTTCTTTATCTTCTTTTTTTACTGCCTAAAAAGAGAAAACAATAAAGAAAAGGAGCAACTACAAAAGGCTTGAACAGTTGACTGATACTACCTTTATGATAAAGTGGACCACAGACTAGATGAAAAAAAACACAAACCATGACACTGAGTTCCCTTGGAAACCTCTGCAAACTCATCTTAAAAATGTACACACAACATCTGCCAGACAAACAGGAATGAGGACTTGATAACCAAAACAGAATCCAGATGTGCACAAAAATGGGCTTCTTGCTGTTTCTTGTATATCATTTGCACTGCATATCTACAGCTAAGAGATAAGCAAAAACATAGTTGATTCGTATAGCAGGTATTTTTGATATTGTTTACTCCTTAAAATCCTAGAGTTACTTGTTTATTGTTATGTGTTCATTGCCATTAAGATGGGAAAGACCCTTCACCATATCTAAAGTTTTCTGTACCCTTTTCTTTTTAAGAACCAGCTTTTAAAAGGCATTCTTCAAGATGAAAATACTGTTATGAAAGAACAAATAATAAAGTTATGCACAGATCTGGAAAACTGTATTTTTCAAGACACCAGGCCAGCAAGTTTCATTGCAAAGATATTTCATGGTTCAAACACAGGGCTCATTCTAAAATGCTGAAGAAAGTTGCTCGTGGAACAGATTCAGCCTTGATTGCAGAAGTCCTAATTTGGCCTCCTTTTTCTATGCATGCAGAGTTACAGATACAGGATCACCTGCTTGTGTACCTGTGAATCAAGTCTGATGCCCACTTATTTTAAGTGACAGATTATTGATGCATAAGGTCTAGTACCCTGCACACCGGGATTGGCATCATAGATGTCTTCAAACATAACATTACCCGGACAGTGTGGCACGTCTCATGTCCCTTGCTGAACAGACAAGTAGAACAAGAAAGAAAAGGATTGTCTGGTGCAGGATCAGTGTAGTCCTGGGCAAGAGGACACTGAGTTGCAGTGCTGATTAGGTTCAGGAGACCTGGGCTCCGTTTCTGGTACCGTTACCTTCTGGTGGGTATCTACCTCTGCCTGTGGAGGGCATGGCCAGCTCTCCATATTTCCAGAGAACAGCAATAGAAAGTGGTCAGCTGCTATCCTTGGGGCTGCATAAATCACCTCATCAGTGTTGTCACGCTGGGTGAGAGTGGTAGAGGCAGCTGGAAGGTTAAAGGCAATATCTTTTATTGTCTGGAAGCCCTTAGTGCGAAACATGAACAAACTGTACATGGGGAAAAAGGGTACTTATCAGCACCACTCTGCTTTCCTGGCTGTGTAGCCCCCTCATTATTAATGGAGATTTCATTTGAATTCTTTGCACACTGTTTTGCTGTTAAAATCTTGACATTTACCATTTGCAGATGGTTATATACTTCTGTGAAATAGCACTGATGATGCAGTGGCATTAATTATTTGTCTTATAAAGGTGTCCACTGTCTAGAAACTGGTTCTCAAGCAATAACCTTCTTTTGTAAGCATGCAGAGATGTGCATGCAAATATCTAGAGGAATGCTTTACAAGTCCCAACCCCTCCATGTAAAGGTGCATATTACTAAAATGTGCAGATTTTGAATCCCACTGCCTGTAATACACAGTATATCACCTTCTGAAATGAGTACCAGAAGAGAAGGACTGAGGAGCTAAAGGTTTGAGTACCGACAGTAAGAGCTTTATTCAGGCTTCTTTGATCAGACATGCATCTGTCTGAAAAATAACTGTACTCCAACTTAATCATGTAGTTCTGCACAATACTTAAAATAAACAAATTAATTCTACAGAGGGATTTAAATTGAACAAATGTATTCACTAGAGAAAGCATAGTGGCATGACTGAATCACTTAAAATACATCTAAGGTAAAACTGTTCTTCAAATTATCAGCAGATCTGCAGATTTGCTCTTTAAACAGTCTATGGACCTTGATAATCACATTCTTTCTTTAATTATCACAGATTTACAGACAGGAAACAATTCCAGAATACTGTTATGAGAGTTTGCATAAAACCAGCTGGGTTATTAGCTATGAAATAGCCATCACTCTGAAAGATGTATCTTTGCAACTTCTGATGGACATGTTGCAGTTGTGAGGGTTCAATCACTGTTGCATTAATAATCCCACCCTGCTTTCACAGGGCATGATGCTCTACCCTTTTTACTTTAAAAGGGTTGCATTTCTTCTCTACTAGATGATGCTAGGTGACCTTTTAAAATGTGTGAATAAATGAAGGAGCAATAAATTTAGTGCATGTCATGGTTAAAAGAAGTCGCTCTCACATTTTCCCTTTTTTAATCTTCTTTTTAAAACATGTCATTTACAAATAGAAGTGCTAGAGGACAGTTCAGAAAGTGATTCAAAATTGTATTTTATTGGACGTGATAACAAACTTTGGTATTGGATTGCACGACCAAAATGTGGGCTTCTTAGGTATTAGTGTTGCGTTATATTTCATATAGTGACTGAATGAGTTTGATGAGCAAAGACAGAGGATTAACATGCAAACTACCCCCATTGTTTCATATTAAAAAGTGAATATTTAAGAGCTGAAAATGCAAATTTGTTTCAGTTACATGGCGCACATTTTTCAGTATGCAAATGTGCCACATCTGTGTATTTGTTTTGCTGCAGACACAACCAGCAAGAGTTTAGTGATGAAATCTGTTCTTAATTATGATAGCAGCTGTTGGAGCAGTAGCCATTTTTTTCCTCCTGATGTGAAGTTGCCTGATTTACTCATTTTTGTCTGCATTTGTCAGGGCTGCCAGTGCAGAGAGAGAACTCTTTGTGAGGGGTTGCAATTTGTTTTCTGTGCGAGAGCCAGTGAAAATTGACTAAATCTGCACAGCGGGGTAGTTTTATCTTTTCTTTTCCTGCATTGCAAGCTGTTGTACCTCTGCTCCAGCACAAGAGGCCTATAAAACTACCAAACAAATGAGGGAGCTGTTAAGTGTTCCAGCAAGTCTCTTAAGCAGCAGTTCGTGTAAACGAACTATGCCTTAATGAAGAAGGAAAAAAATGTCTGACATCATAGCTCTGGGACAGATGGCATTAATATAATGTATTGATAAACACTTTGGAAGCTTATTTTTCCTTCCTCAATTATTTCATTTCCCTGTATGAATCCAGTAGATTACTGAAGTTTGTAAATGCTGGAGAGTTTAATACTGTATTTCCTCAATATTTTGATAATGGGAAGAAAGAGAAAGAGTGGGAAGATTATATAAGAATGATAAAAACCCCTCCTTTCTGAATACATGATCTCTTACAGTAATTTGTTAATGAGGCAATGCTGTTGCAATTCAACACAGAAAACGACCAAGCATGCTTCATAGCATAATGAAAAATTGGCCAAAAATTGCAGTGCAAATGAAAACAGAATAAAAAGAAGACATAAGTTATTGATACTGAAACTTCTGTGCTAAGTCTCCTGAATGAAACATTTATGGTCTCTCTACAATCACAGACTAATAGTCTGTTTCATACTGGATTGTTTCCACACCAATATTTTGTGCCTTGTTTTTTTTTGATCTAGGCAACACTAAATTTAAACAGATTTCAGCCCTGCTCCTTTTTCTGTTAACTTTTTGATGCCTTATCCTGCGTCACTGAAACCAATGCAAACTTGGCCCCAGAGTATAGTGAGAGCAGATACTCAGCCTTGAAAGAATATGCAAAATTTGGCATTCTTTATTGACAGATACAATTTGCTTTTGCTTCCCCAAACAGAAAGAGTTCAGTGGATTGTATAACTCTTCACTTAAGAGAAGGATTCTTCCTTTATTTTATGCAATTCAACTTTTCCTCTTTCTCTTTTGACCTTTAAATCTTACATTTAACTAAAAGAAATGCAAGATCATGAGAAAACAAGAGGGTGCAGGCAAACTTTTCCTCACTTATAAATGAAGGATATCTAAAAGTTAAGCTATCTGAAGTAGTAAATCTGTAAATATAAAGTGAGTTGTCTGATGGATTGTTTCTCAGTAGAAGAATATACTTAAATATCATGGGGATGCTCATACTGGGAATTGATGTATGGGCATGGGTAGGATGGCATAGTTGTCAGGAAATCCTGTCCACAAGTAGTTGTTTCCTTAAAAAGAAAAAAAAAAAAAAAAGAGGAAGATGATTATACGGTGGGTTCTGGTGATGAACTGGAATAGTATAAACACAGAGTAGATAGGCAAGAAGACACAGTGCTTTATCCAGTGATGGGTAAAGCGTACCGCGGTAGGCCTCACCTTGGGGTACCACTGCCTGTCTGCTGCCAGTGCAGCCATCGTCGTGGTGGGTGACTGCGGAGCATTCTCACTGGAATAAATGGCGTGTCTTACAATTTACAAATTCCTAGTTCATTTTTCTGAGCTTTCCAAGATGCCTGTGCATGGTCAATTTTACCGTTTTGAGCTGCATATATTGTTCCCATTAGTCTGAGTGTTAGAACTCAGCCATGAATCTCTCTGATTCCCCATATTTTCCTTTAAGCATGACTTCCTTCAGAAAGGTACTTCATCTCCTGTCAGGAAGCCCAGGTGCTATTGCTACTGGAGTATAAAAAGGATTTTTTGGACTTGTCTCTGTCATGTGCATGTTCCATGTCAAGTGCTTGTTTTCATGAGAAGTGAGAGTTGGGAGGGCAGCAGG
>NW_009622722.1:31185-43421 GCF_000690535.1 Cariama cristata
ATCATGAAGTTACTGGAGAAGTGAGGAAGGTCTGGATTTTCCACTGAAGTTACATTTAAAATGTGTCTTCTCTGACTTTTTGTTTTGACCATTTCTTGTCTTCTGGGTGGACCTACCATTAGATGTTTCTAATACAGATGTGGTGATGTGAACTAGTGACTTAAGTCTTCCGTTGCACTCAGTTGAAATAAGTAGGCTATTTTTAGGTGCAATTCATCTGACCTTCCCAAACGTCCATTTAGCATAAGATAAATTGTTAAAAGCATGTAACCCTCTCCATCAACCAGCAAGAGAATATGGAGCAGTTAGCTTACACGTAGATGTCTACAGTTAGTCAAATAAATCCCTTGCTTTCTCTGTCTGTTTTCTATTGCTGCTGTGCCAAGCATGTTGCATACCTAAGTAATTACTATAGTTTTGAACAGTAGTCACTGAGCCTGTAGCTGTGAATTGCATATTATTCACTTAGTGGATTTTTTTCCCCTCAAAAAAGCACCATTTACAAGAGGTTATAGGTTTTAGCAAGGTGTCTTCACACTTGAGTATCGTGATTACAGTAATAAATATACAGAAATGTTGCTCTGTAGCATTATGTCACTGAAATTTGCTGACACAGTAAATTGAAAATGAGATACAGTGAATTATGACTTATGACTTCAGCATATGTTACAGAGGGTACTTTAATAGAAGAGGTGCATATAATACTAATTACACTGTGAAATCACACTATAATAATACTTCAAGTAATCACACTTCAAAGTGACAAAATTCTCTTAAAAGGCATCTTCCCGGGGATGCTGTCTGTTCCAACTTTTAATGCCTTTTCCTTTTTACATAAAAAAACATTTACTTTTGTGTTGGCAAATGTTTTCAAATATATTCCATTTAAAACCAAAGGTCTGATAGTGCATTTGGATCAATGCATGGGGTCGTAAAGCACTTGAGACAGTGAAATCTTTGATCCTCCTAGATGATTTGGTGTGAAAATAGGGGAGATATGGTCTTCCCATTTAGGCAGAGAAAAGATTTAAAGAGGTATTATAGATGTCACCTCCTGCTGCCTGGTAACTTACTGGCTGTCAGCCAAGATAAGGGAAAAAGGTGCCCGATATTCAACACCCCAAAACTCGAACTGTTAAGAAATGTGTTCTGTCAGGAATTTGGGGAGGAAACCATGCCCGGTCCCTGCTGATCCAAGTAGCAGCTTGGTAACAGCCCCCCAGGGCTAGGGATGAAAAAGTGGGACATTTGCTGCACTCCTGCTTCTCAGCCCCACTGCCCCACCTTCCTGCAAATACAACACATTTAAGGGTAAAGGAGACAGCCCTACATCCCTGATGGAGGTGCACACAGAAATACCCCGGGACTCATCTCCAGCATCCCACTCCAGGTGGGATGTGCTCATTCTTACAACGTTGGTTGTCTTGTAAGCTTCATTGCCACTGCAAGATATTTGTAGGGATTTTTTTCTTGGATAACGTGAGTTTTTTCCTCCCTCCTGGGAGCTATAGTTCAAAAAATAACAGATCATAGAAAAGTGCATAATGCATAAAATCTACATCGATGTAGCTTAAAAATTCAGGATACCAGGTTTGCTTTCAGTCCTTTCTAGAAAAAGCGCATTATCTTTATTGTGTACATAAAGACAAGAGGAGAAGTCCTGGCTCCATTGAAGGCAAAGGTAAATTTCTCATGAGCTTTAAGTTTTTTTTAAAAAAGTTTTGCATATTTTTGATAGAGCTAGGTTAATTTTCTTTTTGTGAATAGTAGATTCTCCAAGGCAGTTGGTGTAGAGATGAGCAGAACTAACTGCTTTAACTGGAGAAAATAAAAAGAGAAATGTTTAAATAGTTAATTCCAAAATTTCCAACTCAAATGTCTGAAATTTTTAATGTGAAATAATTTCCCTAATTTCAAAATTTTCATTAATTTCTTACTTTTCATTGGATAAAATTGTCATAACACCAGAACATCTGGTTTCAAATCAAATAAATTGTTTTGATTGATGTAGTGTAATTAATTTACTATTTCTTCTTTCCCTTTTGAAGAAACAACAAACCAAAAATATTCAGCTCAAATGAGAACAGTTTTCCTTACAATTTTCACTTCAGCTACCAACCCAGAAAATCCATTATTTTCACATTTTTAGTTCATAGTAAAGTCTTAGGATCTATTTTGGCCTGTCACTTGATGGGCATATTGCATAAAATATCTTAAATATTTATGAATGTATCAAACTCTATGACACAAGTAGCTTGACTATCAGATTTGTTTTCTGAAGTAAATTTTACAGATATAGCTCTGTATAATGAAGAAAGTCTTGCTTAAACTGATGTCAGAAGCATTTCATTGTAAAACACATGGTTCAAAATAGAAGGAAGGGGACACCCAGAAGGTATTTTTTGTCCTTCGTACCTTGGGTCATTGTAGACTGAACTATACTAAATGCTTAATTTATGGCCAAGAAATATGTGATTTTTAGTAGGTTTTCCTGCTGGAGTACAGCGCTCTGTGCCTTAATTGGAAATTTAATTTAATTTAAATTGAAAAGTGTTTTTCATTTGTGAAGTATTCCCATCAGAAATCTAGGATATCTTGCAGAATTAAACTCTGTATCATTGTTAAACTCTTACTTGACTATTTTCCATGTATGTACTCCCATAGTCAAAAGTCTCTGTGTTTGAATTTTGGATTGTGTGTATTTGACGAGACATTCCCTTCTTTAATGCATCCATTTTTTCCTGAAGAAAAAGTGACAGTGAAAATAAATAATTAACAGAGAAGTTGGAAAGTGATTAATTTCTTGAGCTTTTGCTGAGAAAGTGTTGCAGTAAACCCAGAATACAGGTGTTTTGCGTAAAGAACGAGCTAATACAAAAGGCCCCATCTTTGCCCCGAGGGAACCTGCTGGCACCTTTCCAGCAGCATCAGGACAGTATTTGCATCACAGGGAGTGCACAGTAATTGCCATTTTCTTTAATATGGAGATAAGGGCTGCAGAAGTCATTGTGTTTGGAGTCCTCCATCTGAATCAGAGTGACTGCCTTCTCCTACCAAAGTGAGCTTTGCTTCTTGGGGCCAGTAGTCCTAAATGCTGCATCAGATAGAGAAGACCTAAAGCTATAGCTGTTGAAGACAAGAGGGATACAAGCTGTGCAAGAGAAGTATGTGCCTTTGCTCACACTTCAGTAAGTCCTATGTTAAGCTTTAAGGGAAAACCAGTGTTTCATCATCATTTAAAAAAAAAACAAACTACTTCTGTTTCAGTCGGCAGCGTCCTCTGGAATAAATTTAGTAAAGCAAGTCCTAGCATTTTGTCCACACAAATTGCATCCATCAGTGCGATTTATGTATTGTTAAGGGACTGATGGAAGAGAAGAAGAGGACAAAATAGCAGGGATGATTAAAACCAAGGAAAAAAAAAAAGCCAACGACTACATTGCTGACTGGCCACATTCCCACTCAGATGGGTTTTTCTCCTCGCTGGCAGGCGGGCTGCAGAGGGAGGGAGAGTGTTGCTGACCGCGTCAGTGCTCTGGTGCTAGGTCAGCACCAGCTCCTGTAGCAGCACGGGAAGAGCTGGAGAAAGGTGGCTTCACTCGTGGGGTTTGTACTTCATTTTCCGTGAGGCCTGAGGAAAGGGTGCACAGAGTGATGGACCAGCATCAATACTGGCAGCACTTGCTGCTGCATGGTATTAACATTGGAAGGCCAGGTCCAGTTTTTCCAAAATTGGGAAACTAAATACTCATCTATAGGCATTGACCTGATGTTCTTCTGTCGATTCGTCATCGCACCCAGTGACTGCTGCTGATGTGAAACGAAACTTTCTGAGGTTTTTGCAAAGAGTAGGAAATGCTGAGAGGAGTCATGTTTGGGGAATTGCTGCTTTCTGTGTTAATTTGGCAACTTTTGTTGTTGCTTTAGTTACTCATAAGCTGGAGACAATTTCTGTGGGTCTAGCATGGCCTGAGACTTTCTTTTCTTGGCCCAAGGAGTGCCACAGCATGAGTGGGGAGAAGCTTAGGTGGCTGATGAGTGCCCTGGCTCAAAACTAAACACCACCAGACCTGCGTGGGTCTAATTTTTTGAGGGTTTAATTTTTGAAAGTCCTGGCTCAGACTTTAAAAATTATAATCCATGAAATAATTTTCCTAAGCGTGATGTGCTGAAAAAAACAAAAAGTGGGAAGAAGGTGGATCAATATGAACTGTATATGGTCTTATTTTTATTTATGGTAAGGCCCCTTTATCTTGCTTTTTATGTCTATTATAAAGGAGCCCTAAAATTAGTGTAGAAATTGCAATTTAAATTCCATTATATTCACTGTAAAGAGATTCACTGTCAGGATGAAGGAGGAGAGGCATGGTTTAGTGATAATGAGAATCAGGCCCATTATTCCCAAGAAATTCATTTTGTTTGAATGAGAGAAGGGGAACTTCTAGGTCATTTCAGTAGTTATTTTATTTGGTAAAGAATAAATAAAGGAGACTCTATACCACTGGCAAATTTGGTCTATAATGCCTCATGCACAAATCAGATTGTTCAAATGAACCTTGATGGCTGCAGAGAAGCATAAGAGACACTGACAGGGAGTACTTGATTTGCAGAAAATAAGTCTTTGCTCTGCAGCTGACTGACTTGCTCACCTCTCCTGTAGATCTGACAAATGTATTTTACCGGTGGGTTTGCACGTACCTACCCCTATACTTAAGTAAGCTTTTTTTACTGGGTGCATTTGACAGACAGTATTTGTATGTGGATATCCGTACACTTTGGGAAATACGGTACTTTGTCCGTGTGCTCTTCTAAACCACTTTGGCTGTAGTTTCCTCAAGTCAGGAGCACTTACTGTCACTGATAAAAATGCTCACCATGTTTACCAGTGTTTCAAGGGCTTTCTCCCTGCTCAGAAAACAGTAGTAAACTATATTTACTCACTTTTGTTCATGGCTTAAAGATGGCTTAAGGGATTTAACTGAAGCAACTTATCAGATAAGGCCAAATGTGAACTGTATTGGTTCACCATTGCCAAATGGTAAATATTCTGAAAAGCTGTGAGCTCACAAAAGCAAGAAATTATTATAGTGACTATTTTGGATTAGATGCAAGTAGATGACCCTTACGGAATCCGGTGATAAAATTTTAATTTTCTTCTCCCATTCATGACATACTGGGGAAAACAAATGGAATTTTTACATCACCTATTGTATGTATCCCAGCACTTACAAAAAAATATAGTATTTGTATACTATAACTTAATCCAATGCTGATTACAGCACTAGTATAATGTATTTCTGTTATCATGCTCTTCTTGCTTTGCAAATAATGGCATGTAGATCCAAAAAAAAAAACAAACCAGGTATACATTTCTGAGTTGTCTATTCTTTGCTTGCTTTTAATTCCATAAGGGATATTAATACATTTGGTTCGTGAACATAGAAAGAAGAACTTGCATTAATAGTTTGCAGATCAGTCTCTCAATCTCCTTGGAGGATTTTATCTTCTAGCTACAGTAGTATGATGAGGTGTATGACTGGGTTTTGTTTTAATTAATGTTTTAGACTTCTCATCCTGGAGAGATTGGATGGAGACGGTGTGATCATATTGCACCACTGTCTCAGAAGTGTTGAATAACACACTTATTTCTCTGCTTGGAAAGACTTAATAATGAGTTCACAGGTGTTAAATTAGAATGATTTCAATCCATTGTATAAAGTCAGGGACCAATTAATTTCTCAGTATTGGTTAGGGCAAACTGAAGAATAATCAGGTAACAATTTTAAAGTCCTGTACTAAATTGCTTCTTTACTCCAAGGCATTGCACCCTGTATATAACAGGTTTTGGTTATTTGTTTCTAAAGAAAGACTAGCCTTATAGATAGGAAACCCAATTGGTATATGACACAATAAATTTGACTAACTGTATCTCTCACTGTAATACGTAAACATCCTTTCACCCCAAATCACTGCTAAGGTTAAATTCCTTTTGGAATAATATTTAAATCTGATGCAGAAATGGTGGCTTCTGGAATTAATGAATGTTTCTGCTGGTTTGGGTGTCTCTCGTGTTCTGATTACAGGACTTGACACAACGCTCTTATTAAGAAAATGTCTCATTAACACACTACTTCTAGAAGGGAAGAATCCTCAGCAGACATTCCCTCCCATTCAGCAGATCACAACACAAGGTCCCTGCCATAGCCATTTAAAAATGAAATGGAACCAAGCAACCTAATTAAAATAATATCTGCAGAAGCTCTATGTGCCACCGAAGACCCATACATGAAGTAATCATTTTCTGTAAAAGGTTTCATAAATAGAAAACAAAAGAAGCATCTAGTTTCAAAGAAAAGCAAAAAAAAAAAAATTGCAGAGGAGGGAACAAAATGTTTATTTGTAATTAATAACACATAAGATCATCCTCAATCAAAACTGCATTTAAATTAAGACAGAGAGAAGATTGAAAGAGTATATGGTTTTGCAATATATATTAACCCAGGTCATGTTTTCCAAAAATGTTGAATGCTACAAAATTGTCAAAAGCTATCTAGCAACCTTGACAAGATCCTAGCCTGTGAAAATACACATAAACAGGGAGCAAAAAAGAAGTAGTGATAAAATTCACCCTTCCCTGATCAGGGTTGTGAGAAGGCCTTTTAAACATCATTTTAAACCTGCTTAATCCCCCTGCAAACGTACCTGAGACTTGTGCTGGATTCAAGCAAGGGTAAAATCATCTAGTCTGAATTAGCAGTATTAGCAGCACTTCAACAGAGAGAGATGGGGGAAATGATCCTTTCAGAGCTTGTTTTAAGAAAGCCTGCACTTACTGAATGAGTAGATTCTGTTAATAGGGCGTCTATAAAAATCCCTCTTTTATGGTTGCATTCAGTTAATACTAATGTAGAGATAAGCTGCAAAACAGAGGAGAGGGTTTACTTTCAAGAGTTGCTCATGTAGTTGATGACAAGAGATGATAGAAGTTCTGCCAGGGATGAGCGTGGGTGGAGGATGCTGAGAGGAGCAGGTTTAACTTCACTGAGCAATCAATATATGGCATCTGAAGGTCAAAGGAACTTGAGAGCATTCAAAAAATATATAAGGTATGTCAAGAAACTTGAGGGGGTTGCAAACTGTACATCTTTCTTTGGGTCATTTTCTGGGCAGACATAGAGTTGATTTTTTCACAGCATGTGAAAGACTGTATTTTGGTAATGATATTAAGGCCAGGTATGACAGTCATTGCCACTTCTGAATAATGGTGCAAGTGTACTGGTGTGTTGCGACAAAGCAATTGCAGGTGGCTTATTGACTTCTTATGTGGCAGCACTTGTTCTGTTCATTGCAATTGATGTGATTAGCTTGGCCTTTTAAGGAGTGATATCTTAATTCCACTGGCAGAAATCTCAAATCATTCCTCAAGAGCACAACAGAAATCCCCATCTGAAGTCAGACTCTGTGTCCCTGGTTGAAATACCAAGCTTTTCTGTCTGGTTGAAGACAGGACTGGGTGAAACCACGAGTTTCCTGTCTACAGTAAGTTTTGGCGTTTCAAAAATTTGTGGTGCTCCTATCCAGAACAGGTTTTTTAACCCCCTGATTACATAGATATTCTATTGGCGTATCCCGGCTCCTCCAGCTGGGATACAGGTAGCTCCCAAAGTCCCTGGAGGCCCAGTAGTGATTGCTCCCAGCTCATCTGCCCAGCAGCATCGTTCCCCATCCTGGAGAGCTTTCAGGGAACCACATGGTCTAGCAAGAAACCAGTCCAGCTTCGAGCAAGCCTGGGGACCCCTGCTTGGGAGATGTGTGTCTAAAGTTCACAGTGTTTTTCAGAAATAATGTACTGCTGTGAGAGAGACTGCAACACTCTGAAAACATCGTCCCTCTTCAGATGGCCCCTGAGCTGTAGGTGAAGCTTGAAATGTACATTATTAATTCAAGTTGCTTTGTTCCAGCTGCTATGTATAAAACTGGCTCCGTAGTTATTATCAAATATGGATGTACTTCTAACAGCTTCCTCTTAAGTGAACTAATGTCATCTGAACCATACTTATGTCTGTGTCAGATACCTGTGGTCGAAAGATAATTTCTCTGAAAGTCCTAATGCATGTTGCTTTGAGTAGTGTTTTCAAAAAATGTTGCATTTTATAGGTGACCCAAAGATTCATCAATATCCTTCAGACCATCTATTTCCTTTCCTGATCACCTTTTCCACAGTACGGTGTGGTTTCTGTCCCGTTCCTTCCCTTCACTTCCTTTCTTCGTGAAATGGAGACAATCCCCACATATCAGACATTTGCTCGACTCACAAAGGCAAGCGTTTTGGAGGATCATTATCTGTAAAGTTCAGTGCCAGGAAAGGTGAAAGTGTGCTTTGCATATACAGCGTACGTTATACATGGTTATTATTTAAAGTAAACCTGTAAAAGAATAATGTAAATACATAGTAAGAATTTTAAAAGGTTCAGCACTGGCCTCACTTCCCACTGACTCGAATGAGTGGAGAGAGGCTGAATTCAGCAAGAGTGCTCTTGAAAATCTCACCCATGTGTTGGGGTTTTTTTTAGAAAAAGACTAGATTGGAGATGGGAAAACAGCCACCATGTTCCGGTCTCTGTCAAACAATGTTTGCAGTCACTGAGAAGGTAGCAGAAACAGAGGATATTTATGGGATTGCAACAAAAATACCTTCCTTCGCATCAGGACTTTGATAAATAGCGTGAGTTCTGCTGTGTTTCTCTCGCAGGGCATCCAGAAGCAGTAAAATGACACACACGCACTCATTTTGTTTATATGACAAGTCTTCCGTTTGGAGAAACTGATGAATGAAATGCCACATGTACGGCAGTGCAGGAGATCTCATTTCTCTTCAAGCTGGAAAACGCTTATCGCGCTGAAATCATGTAATTGTGCGTGTGCATGTGTCTGCGTGTGTGCATGTGTGTGTGTATGTGCGTACAAACAGTCGGCTGCTGCTTGGGACGGCTGTGCACACCTGGGAACTGTGCTAGGAAGGTGCAGCTTGGGCCTTGGCCAGCGTTGCCTGCCAACATCTCTTGCCAGGAGGCGGTGGGCACAGCAGGTCCCCAGCCTTGCCGCCTCCCTTCTGCTGGAGGGGTGATCTTGCTTCACCGTTGTCCACTCCCAGCGGCACTGTGTTCTGCCAGAGCAAACCCAGCCAGCCTCGCCAGCCGTCGTCTGGGCTGGACATGTAAGGGACTGGGTACAGTTTCTCTGTAGCTGACTTGATATAGATGAAAGGGTGTGCCTGCTTTCGGGTTTTGGACACCCGTTCCTTCTTTGTGTCACCCCACAGGTGGTTGATTGTGACCCCTGAGCTGCCTGCAGCTCCAGAGCAGTTTGCACAGGGCTCTCAGGCTGGGGTATGTCCCGTGGCCTCCCAAGGCAGTGCAGGCAAGGGGGGCAGAGGGGAAACCCAAAAGGAGTTACCCCACCCCAGCCAGGTAGAGGGCAGAGGGCTCAGTCACACCAGTCCCATCTGCCTGGGGGCCAGGCTGTCCCGACAGCTTCCCGAAGCGGGTGGTACAGGCCTGGCGGGTCAGTGGAGTGTTTTGTAGGTGGCCCAGAGAGGCAGGGAGGTTGATAGCACCATCACAGCTTAATGAACATTGCGCTGAGCTCCTGCATTTCATTTAGCTAGGTTCTGGTTCCAGCTTTGGTACATGATGTCTTAAAAGCACTACCTAAATGTTCTGCCATGTCGTCTCATCATTTAACAGACTAAACCTTTCCGGCCAAAGGACGTGGTCTTTTTTGCAAGTGCTTGTCCTTTGTCTGGCAAGCATGGCCAACAGCTCACGCTTCCTCCTGATTACTATGCCAAGGACTCTCCTTCACACCAGTCCTCTCCATGATTATCTCAGTTCTCGTGCCATCTCTTCCACTGCCCATAAACAATTCATTTCAGAGGCTGGGAGTCCTTGCCTGGCAGCTTTCTCAAAGGTCCACATCTCTGCTGCGTAGAGCAGGACAGAGAGCATGCATGCAGAACAGGAGAGATTTTGCATCTCAGGAGAGTCCCTTGTCTCTCCGTGTAGGCTTCATGTTTCTCTGAGGCGGTGGTACCAGTGCTGTCCTCCTCACGGTCCCCTTGGAGCAGTCATTGTCCTCCATCGTGACACTTGCAAATTAGACAAAGCTATCTACATTTTCCATTTTGCAGCCTTGTATTTTAGTGTCTTCACTGTTTGATGTTTTTCTCTTGTAGAGGTCTAGACCATATTGTATGCATCTGACTGTGGTAAAATCCTCCAGGCTTAGCCCTGTTTTCTATTGATCATCTAATCATTAGCAGGCACATGTGCAGATGTACATTTTTCTTTTCTTTATTTCTATTCATGCGTACCTCTTGTATCAGGTGCAGTAGGAGATGGGTGAGTTTTTGTACCAGGAATGATCGCAAAGTGTTGCCTGTAGAAGTTTTGGAAGCTGACCCTATAAACCATCTCAGCAATATGTGAGAGAATGTGTTTGAGTATACTCACTATACCTGTGCTATCTACCTCACTAAAGCTTAAATTAGTGTGGAGGGATTATTTACCTGGGGCAAAGGTATGTTGGGTCAGTAAAGGGGGAAAGGGGAAACGCCAGGCATTTTCTTTCTATAGTGTACATGCTCAACAGGAGATCAGAAAGGCAGTGATTTTTGTATTTCAGGAGCTTCAATTGTCCCTCAACATCGGCTTCATGTTGTCCAGAATCAGTGGCACCAGCTCTTTTGATCAATCCGTATCCAAAATGATGAGGCCCCTCCTGGGCAGTCAGCTTGAGGTACCACTTCATGGATGGACGGTAGCACCATATATCCCTCCTGTGCCTTCTCTCCAGGCTACTGGGAAGAGTTTAGGCCCATGGCAAAGGCCTGAGTGATTCTGAAATTTTCTCCTTGGAAATGCTTCAGACTCAGCCCTAGCTTGCAGCTCTGTGTGTGCTTAGCCTCACAGCTGTCAGGGAGATTCAAGATGGACACCTCAGGTGCCCTCCTCCTTTGCTACAACAGGTTGTCTCCATTCCCCATCCCAAGCATTTCTCTCTCTATCCATCCTCCACATCCCATCCCACCCCACCAGGCCCTGTACCTCTGTGGAGGGCAAACACAACCCTCTGAAATGTAGAAATGGCCTGCAGTGACTGTGCCCTCCCGACCCCACAGAGAAATACTCGAGGTGGGGAACGGAGACCATGTCTTGTAGCAAAGCAGGAGGACCTTTGCTTTGATGGCCTGAGCGATCAAGCTTGAAACTGGCCAACGGTCATAAAAGAAGCAGAATCGGAGCTGTTTATTCTAACGGCATCGTCTGACATAAGGAAAGGAGCTCACTGATTGTGGCCGTAGCATGAGTGAAATTATTTGTTTGTTTTTTTCAAGTGCGTGCTTATATTCTGTTACCTACTACGTCACCTCTGATTTGCCTTCCTGCCTTCAGTCTTTAAGAGTCCCAAATTCAGGTAGCATCTGCTTTTTGTTTGGGAAGTGCCTTGTGTATTGGAAATGCTCTTAAAGTAAACACATGAAGACAATGATAATGGCAGTGTAATGTAGACAAGTTGGGAAGCAAAATTACTGATTCCACCAAAGCACATTGAGGTCTGGGTCAAATTTGGCTCTTCTTACATCTACGTAAGACAAGGGAGTGGAAGCTGCTTGGATTTGTGGGGAGGCAGAAATTTGATTTTTCTGGGCTCAGATTTAGATTGGAAGGAAAAGCAGGAGAACTCTGATCCTGATTATGCCGTAAATCAAATTAACTTTACACGTCTGCTACATCTTTCAAGTTTAGTGTTCTCTGAATTACTGCCTTCATGTTTACACTGTTAAAAGTCTAATGCATTAGTAAGCAGCAATCACCACAGCTTTGCTCTGCATTAGCAAAAAGCAAGGGAAAAAAAAAATTGCTCTTTACCAAGAAGGACTGTCAGGGATTACTGCCTGTGCACATTGTGACAAACCAGCCTCCAGGGTGCTTATCTCCGCTGCTGCTCACTTCATGTTTTATCCATTAAATGAACATGATGATGGTATTTTTTCTTATTTCTTGACATCACTTTTACCACACTGGCGAAATTTAACATGCAGTCATCTTGGCTCAGTATAAGCAGCAATGTCATTTAAAGTAGTTCTGAAGAAATAATTTTCCTGTTAATTATGGAATTAAAAAACCTCCCTTGTTCATTGTGTGTGTTTTGAAGAGAAGGACTTGGGTTCAGCA
>NW_009622722.1:43452-66067 GCF_000690535.1 Cariama cristata
TTGGTGAGATTAAGACAGATATGCAAGGCTTTTCTCACATTACCAGATTTTTATTATTACCCTGTTTTTGTCGGAAGTACGTACATTTTAGACTTACTTCGATAATACAATTAGGTTAATCACATGGAGAGGTCAACAGTTAATATAGTACTACTGTGATCTATAGCTGTTTTTAAAGGGTCATTCAAAAAGAAGAGGAATTGTTTGAGGAAATGGGTTTATTATAAATGTATTGGGATTATGTTCAATAATGGAGTTGATGTTCCCTGGGAAAAAGCTTTCCCCTGCTTCTCTGTTGTATGTCACTCCTTATTTGCATTTTTAAAACATTTTCATTGCACTCTGTGGAGTTTCCTGACTTCTTCTTTTAAGAATTTAACATAACTGAAAGTGATATTTGTCTCAAGTTTCTCTGGGAAAAGAATAACAACTGCTACCGAGAAGACAAAGAATTTCTGATTGTTGGGTTTTTCCATAAAACTAATTACAAAATTGCATATTGCCTGGCATAATAACCTTTGAGCTGCAACCTCGGTTGGTTGTGGCAGGATAAGAGGGCATAAATGCCCAACCTGCCAGATGGGATTTGAAATAGCAGGAAAATTCTGGTTTTGACAGGGCTATCGTAGTGTCCCACTGCTTGCCTTTCTCAATATTGTACAGACTGCTCTCTTCTTCAAAGACTGACTCATCTCTTGTGTTTCTGATGTAGAAAACACATCAGACACAGCAAGAACTTCCCAGATCCTGAGATGGATTTCCCCTGAAAATGATTTAGCTTACTGCCTTTATCCTCAATAAATCTTGGCAGCCAGACAGCACAATCCATTGCTGCTCACATCTTGCTTTGTATGAAAGTTACCCTTAACCTAAGGGGAGCCATTTGATCCTTTTAAAACTGCAAGCTATCTTTGGTGAGGTCCTGCTTTTCAAATATTGCACTGTGGCTGAAAACAATTGTTGTTACCATCATCACCCATTGTTCTTTTTTCCCTCGTGTACTGACTCTTCCATATCTAAATCCCGTCTCACATGTAAATAATACAGGAAAATTCTCTTCATTTGGTTGTGTATGATAATGTTTAATGAAAACCAAAAGCCATGTGGTAGATAAACATTTGAGAATGATATAGGTGCGCATTTAACCTGAGACTCATTTATTGAATGAAGAAAGTCTACAATACCTTCCTGACCACAACGTTCTGTAGAAACAGGCCTTTGCTCAAAAATTGTCTGTATCCTAGAGAAGAAACTAAACAAATTTCGAAAAAAAAGCACTTCATTTTGTGGTGTTTTAATAGATGTGGATATTATTAATGAGGAGTTATTGCCCGTGGGTAAGGCTGGTTTTGTTGGGTTCTGTCCTGTAACCCTGGTGCACCTTTGAAGGGTAGAGAGAGCACTCTCATCCCTCCTGTTAGTGTCCATCCCTCAGAGGCACGAAGCACCCTTGTATTTTTGGTGTGAAACCAAAAGATCCTGGAGTCAGAGCCCTGTACTCTGGGGACCGGAGTGGGCCTGTTGTGTCATCCAGAGCTTAGCACTTCTCTCCCTCCACAGCTCCAGGCTATGATCATCCACCAGTTCACATCCAGTGGGGGAAAAATATGCTCCTATGTAGATATCCTTGAAGTCATTTAAAATGTAAGACAGCAAGATGTCCTCAAGGGATGGGCAGATATGACAGAGGATCTATGGTACCCAGGCTCATCTGGAATGAGAGTCAGAAGCTGAGGGAACCTCAGGGTCCTCAGATGGCACCAGATCCCACTAGTGGTCAATGAGATCCAGCACTAACTGGCCCAGGGATTGTAGCTGCCACCAGATCTTTTTTGAGGTAGAAGTGTAATATATTCAAGACGAGTGTTCTGCTTTGAAACTATGTGAACTACAGGAACATAAACCATCTCACATTAAATTTTTCATTCTAGGTTTCAGATTTTTCAGATTCATTTTGCTTTACCACTCTGTCTTCCTTCCATCAACAAAGAAAGCGCTTTAATTGCTGCAGCTTTTGAGTTCATAATTCACAACCTTGATTTGCTTCTAATACAGAATTTGGGGATACAGTTTGTGTTTGTAGTGTTAAAAATTATTTTCAAAATTAAGAATTAAAGCCTCAATTTGAATTAAAACTGTGACAGTCAAGATTGAAATAATTGAGGATTGGCTCCATAGGCCAGTTCGTAATTGTCCTTGTCTCTGGTTAGTTGGCAGAAGATGTTTAAAAGCCAAGTCCATATCCAGTAGGAATGAAAGCTAGTAAAAATTTGTTTTTAAAACATTTTTCAATGAAAAAACAAGTTTTTTGCCTAACATCATCTTTCTTCAAAATTCTTTGATTGATTCATTCTTTTAGGGCTGAAAGAGCCAAAGCCTGAAAAATACTTGAGGTATTACATATGAAAAGCTTAAATCTTTTTGCAGAAACTTTGCAAGCAGTTCAAGTAGCAACACTGAGACAATAAAGCTTGCCTGGAATTTTGGATCATTAATCAATGTTCTTTATACAGAAATGTTGCTTGAATTGGCACAGTCCCACACACTGATGGGAAAGAACTGCAGAATGAAGAAGTCTTTTTATTTAAAAGCAAAAAATAACACTCGAGAATCATGACTAGAAATATTATACTAAAAATAGTTGCTTTCTTTGACTTTTAGCTGATTAATTGGTTATGTAAGAGAAATATTTATAGCATAGGAACAACCCAACCTGCTGCGTGCCCAGAAGCATAGCATGACATGGAAAATTTGGGGAGAATAGCTGAAATAAAAATTACTTTTGTTTACTTTCTTGTCATTCTAATGATACGATATGATATGATATGATATGATATGATATGATATGATTTAGCACTGAGGCCATGACACACAACCAAAACCGGGATCCTTTTATCCTCTTCAGTTAGTTCTTGGGATTGTACATTTTTCTTTGAATGAATGAATGAATGAATGTCCTGAAAGCAGAGCTAGTTTATAGATGTAAGTTTGATTGGTGGATTGTAGTAAATGGAACATAGCGATGATAATGTCTCATAGTAATGACAATTTCTCAGATGGTAGTGTCATTCCTTCACAATTTCAACTGACTTTACCTTGCTACATTTAATATTTTTCTTGTAGAACAAGTGAAGGCACCATATGCCGAATATGTTTCATGTCATGGCATCTCCACCAACTCACAACGATATATTACATCTGCCTTAAAAATTTGACTCCTTTTTAGTAGTCATTTTATGTAAGAATGCCAACATTTTCTCAAAATGAGTGAAGTCACTAACTTAACAATCTGTTGCCAACACACTAGCAGTAGAGAAGGAATAGAGCCTGAAAAGTATGTGAAATGTATTCTTTTTCTTCTTCCTAAAATTTTCAGTGCTTCTCATTTCCTTGATTAAGGATAGGCTCAGCAAAATGAACTTTTGTGCTCTGCATTTTGTCTGTTTCTGTTCCAACTCTTATTCTGTGTGGACTAGAACAAAATTTTTCCAAGTAAATAGAATGTATGAGATTAAATGAGAAAAATGAGAGATGAGCAGCCGAATAACTAGTAAATTTTGACTACAGCCAAAGCAAAATAGGAGACAAGGTGATGCAGAGGGAATGAATAAGGATTCCCAGAGTGAGAACACACAGAAGTGCTGTCTGCAGTGTGTTGTTGTCACCTGTCTTTGCAGAACAGACTCATACAATCTTCATTATTTATCGTTGCCTCTTCTGATTGTGCCCTGCCGTTAGCACTGCCCCTAACTCAAGACGACTGTGTTCCATGTAATTGCTCAACTTTTATTATTCTTGAAGGCAAGCTAAGAGAACAAGCTCTTCACAAGGGAATGAAATACCTATCCTGCACCTGAAATGTAAAAGTTAAAACAAAAAAGCATGAAGCTGTTTTTCATGTGCATCTATGTTAGTGCCCTGTTTTGGATCAGGAGTTGCATCTGAAGTCAATCTCTTGGTCATCCTCACTTACCAGACTTTGGTTCACCTCACAAAGCAGTGTTAGAGTGTGCAAACTAGATTTTTTTCAGATTAAAGTAAACCAAAAATTCATTCCAGAAACAGACCTAATGCACTTCAGACACTAGTGAGCACTCTAAGAAGCAGACTAAGCACTAATCCGAAGTCAAACACCCTGAAATGCAAGTAGGGGGGTCCTTGGCACAAACTATTTCAGTCTACAGCTTCACTTCGACCTCACTTGCTGATGAAATGCTCTTCTTTACTCGGACTGTCTTTCACTTACTGTGACCTTGGTTCAACCAGTCTGTGTCTCTCCCCCAGTTCTACCTGCACTGAGGCTGGTTCTTTCCTTCACTCTTAAAAATCAGCAAAGCATGAGGAAGTGAGTGAAGTGATGTAGCTTCACACCAGCTGAAGATCTCAACTCTCCTGCTTTCATCTCGCAACTCTGGCTCTCTCATGCTCCAAAGATTTTTAGAAAGAAAAGCTGACAGAAAAAGGATGACTTGTTGGGACACACGCAGCAGCATTTTTATGACAGCTCCAGCCAGTTTCACTTCAAATTTACTTCAAGCAGCAGTGCTCCTTTGGTTTGATTTTTACATGGTAATGTTTACTCCTTATTAATAACAAGACTGCCTTATAGTAGACAGTTTTGGACCATATCTGTCCAGTGCTCACACATTTAAACAGTCACAAAAGAATTTTAACAGTTGCCTATAAATTTAATTGCTTCATAGCAATTATTATGTCTGCAATACAGAATAGTATATGTTTTTTATTACCCTTAGGTCCCTTTTTAATAGGAGTGCTGTGCTTTGTACAAGTCAATTATTTTTGATAGTTACAGTAATTAATGTTTAATTATATTTTATTAGCCTCATTTTGTTCAACTACCTTGGAACCAATCCAAGCATTTCTAAATGCTATACTTTGTGTGTGCATGTGTGCACACATCTGCATACTCTTCATATGTCCATATATGCAACCAGTCAGTGCATTATTCTCACAGAGGGGGAAATACGAGACTTGTCTCAGAAGACTATAGAAACATATGTGCTGTCCTCTTTCCCATGGCTATCAGTGATATCCATCATGCTCATCTCACAACTGCAAGCAGATCTCCCAGTTTTCTCCTACACAGACATATATCTGATGTCTCCCAGCAGATATTTCTGATGACTTTAGAACTGTTTTCAATGACTTTCAGTAGGCACATGTATGAGTGACTTTTTCTCTCTTTCTCCTTTATTTTCACTTTCTCCTCTTTGCTGGCTTTCTGCCTCCTTCCCCTTTTATTTCTTTTCCCTAGGAATGAATTTTGCTACTCTTTATTTTCGATCCTTCTTCCTTCATTTTCCTTTCTTTTTCTCTAATCTTTCTTTGGTATCTCCCTTTCCTTTTCTGTCTTTCTTCCCACTTCAAAAGGAGTCAGAAACCTCTGTCTTCCTCTGAAGTCTCTCTCCTCACTCTCACGCTCCATCAGGTGTATACTCTGTCTCAGAAGCTATACAGCTCGAGCATTTTATGTTTTGTTTCACTTTTTCTGTCTGGGGTGGTGCTTCTGTCTTCCTCTTTCTCTTTCTCCTTAGAGTTTTGTCTCTCTGTCATCTCTCCCCTCCTTCCTGAATATGAAAATTGCAATAAAATTAATTTCTTTCAAAAATGCATACTTTTTAATTTCTGAGTTTTTATTGCCCTTCATATATTTGTCACTTTTCCTGTGAGACGAGAATAGCACCACTGAACTGATAATAACTGTGTAATCATAGAATCATAGAAACATTATGGTCAGAAGAGACCTTAAAGATCATCAAGTCCAACCGTATACCCGATGCCACCATGCCCGCTAAACCCACTAAACCATGTCTTGAAGCGCCACATCTAAATGTTTTTTGAACACCTCCAGGGATGGTGAGTCCACCACCTCCCTGGGGAGCCCGTTCCAATGCCTAACGACTCTTACAGTGAAGAAGTTCTTCCTAATATCCAACCTGAATCACCCCTGGCGCAACTTGAGACTGTTTATTGGAATTTTTTGTTCTTAAAAGAAGATACCACCATTTCAATTGCAGTGACAAAGCATGATTTCCCAGCAAGTTCAGATGTGTGACCTTATGGATGATTCTCAAGTCCCAGAGAAGGCTCCACAGTTAGGGAAAATCTGTTGGCTATGTGCACATTACTATCTGCTCTCTTTCTTGTTTGGCTTTTCCTAGTTTCCGTGTTGGGGTTTTTTTCCATCTTTTTCCATCAGTGCAGCAGCTGTGACTAGTTTTGTTCTGAGTAAACATTTCTGTTATGGAAATATCCAAAGGCTTTTATCGGTCTTGGAGCTTCATAACCTGAGTGTCACACATTCATAGAAAAGAAAACTCCTTCAGCTGGAGGACCTACTGCTTAAAAGGCTGCAATGTGAGTTTTGCTGTGTGGTGCTTTCAAAGCTAACCTCTCTAGCATATTTGCCCACACCACAATGCGGCAAGAGGCAGCTGCGTGTGACTTCTTGAGGCTGTCATTCCACTGCCAGGTGCTTTCTGTTCCCTTCGGTGATGATTAAGTTCACCGCAGTGAATTTTGCACATAAATCAGGGAACAGAGTCACCAGTGAAGTGGGGGAAGGGGCCTGAGTCGTCTCACTCATTAATTCCTCCTCCTTGATATAGCCATGGTAAACCAGTGTTGACATGTCAGATTTTGAGGATGGATATTTTGCATGTTGAAGGACAGCTGGTGTTTCTTAGCTGTCTCTGCCTGCTGCCTGTTCCTGCTTCCTTCCACTTTGCTGTGAATGTTTGCAATGCAGCATACAAACTTGGACAGAGACTCCACACTCCAGCAAAGATGCTGCCAAGGAGTTAACTATTCAATATAATCCTTCTCACACTGGTTTAATAATGCTCATTGGGCATCAGTGATGAAGAACACACTGGGAATAATAGAAATGGTTATATACTGACCGCATATTAAAGAGCATTTTAGAACTGCTGAAAGGAAAGCTGCTCTACACAGTATATTAGATAGAGCAATAGAAACTGAAGAAAATGATGTCTTCTGAGAGATTATGAAAAGATAAATCAAAACTTATTTCCAGCAGTATAAAAAGCATTGACAAATGCCAGAAAAAGGTAGGGCTCTGAAAAACAGATCACATCTCAGAAAGACATCCAGGAGAAATTACAGATGGACTACAGGACTCAATGAAGTGCTCCTAGAGGTAGACAGAGAGCTGTCCTGTTGTCCTACAGATACTGCGGCAGGATAATGTTACAGGTTCACTTTGAGACTCTTTAAAGATTTCTGTGATGGAGAGATCCTTGCCTCCCTCCAGGCAGATATATATCAAGAGAGAGAGAGAGAGATATTTATATACATTCGCTGATATATATTTACTAGTATACATTATCAGATAAGACCAGATATTTGCCCAATATGTAAAAGTTCAGATTCTGCCCCAATAAAGCAGAGTGGGGCCTTGGGTGAGTACCTAATTATTCATCTACTGCAAAGGCTTACAATTTTTTACCACAAGTCCATTGTGCCCTAAGGAATCCTTCCAAAAACACTTAAATCGAACCCAATATGTTCCCATTAAAAGCTTGAACAAATCAGCATTTTCCATTGCTTATCATCAAAAGTTTACCAACCGGCTCTAATTGCCAAATCTAATTGCCAAATGCCAATAAGCGTTTGTAGGGAGACTAAAAGCGAGCATCGCTCATCCACCCTTAACCCTTTGCCCAAACAAAGACTGCAGAAGGCACAAACAGCTTTGGCAAAGGCACTGCTGGTCCATTCTACCAAAAGCAACCCTGGTGGCAGCCTGCTCAGAGATGTTCACCACCGCACAAGGGTGTGCAATGAAGTACTTGAGGGGGGTTCTTCAGGCACATAATACTGTTCAGGAATTATTCAGCCGACTGAAATGACCCCTTCCCTCACTTCACTGCAGTAATGCTCACGGGCGTGACATTAAACAAACTCTTACCATGCATCTAATTAGATGGGGGCTGAGCACTGTATCCCTCAGTGTTTTAATGCAGAGTGTGGATTCTTCCACGGCTAACTCACATCAAGCCAGCAATGACTGTTTTGTAATGAGATTACAAGACCTGATAATAGCTCCCCAGTTATTATCTCTATGCCAAGACATTTGTAACTGTAAAAGGTATTACAAATAGGAGACTGGGGAGTGCACTCCAAAACCTTCTAACTAGTAGATAGGAAGCAGCTTTACAGCTTGAGCAGATTTACTACTTCCCCCAAAGAAACCTCTGTCTTCCAGAACTGAGAAAGAGAAATCACTGGAGAATGCGCAGATGTGATTGTGTGCAGCCACTTTTGCTCCTGTCAGCTCCAGTCCCGTGCATCTGCGCGCAGCCTTGAACCCGAGAAGCATCGATCAGATGAGCTGATACAGCACACAAAGAAACACCCGTTCTAAAAAAATACGTGGGAATTTTGTAACCTGTCTTTCCCAGCAGAAGACTTTAAAAAAAGACTGAAAACATTGATGTTTCCAGTGTGGTTGGTACTAATCTAAGAAGGCAAAGGCAAATTCAAAGAGATCACTAATTAGAAGAGATAGCACTTAAAAATAGTGAAAATACCAAGCACTGTACAAACTATTTCTTAATCTTAGTAATAAATGTAGACTGTAAAATATTAACAAAGATAATGACTAACAGATTAGAATTTATTATGCAAGACTTGATTCACCATAACCAAGAGGGATTCATTAGAAATAGATTACAATGTACAGTAATAATAACAGACAATTATTGAACATAATAAATCTATGTAAAGCAAGGGATGAGTTAATGTCTGTCTTTTCCATTAGAGGAAGAAAAAATTCATCTGATCATGTAAACTTGAGTCACTCTGCTCTTACTGTCTTCACATTTTCCAGTGAGAACAAACAGATCTATGTGACAGAAGAGAGCCATGAATAAGCAGAAGTGGACTCTTGCCTCAAGGAGATATTGCAGAAAGAGGCATAAGCTCAAAATGCCTCTCTCCTTTTTACTTTTCCATTATTTTTTCCATTTTAAAGTCTAGCCTTACTAACATAACAACCACAAATAGATGGATTGGACAAGGATAAAATAAATTACACTGGTAAATAGTACATTAATATTTCTGTCACAACAAACATATGCTATTTGTTAGTATTCTATTTGTTTTAATATTTTTCTTTCTTACTCAGTTCAATTAGATGGTAAGAAAGGAGGTTATGTGGGCTTTTTAACATAGCTTTAATTAAAATATTCAGAGCACATTGTGGCATTATATTTCTAATATTCAAATGTTG
This sequence comes from Cariama cristata, assembly GCF_000690535.1. Classification (NCBI taxonomy): domain Eukaryota; kingdom Metazoa; phylum Chordata; class Aves; order Cariamiformes; family Cariamidae; genus Cariama; species Cariama cristata. Next base: position 52,727 of record NW_009622722.1, read on the forward strand.
ATGTTGTGCTAAGTGTTTTATTAAGAATTTTATTCCAGTAGGAACTTCTTTTGTACTGCTTCAATATGTCAGAAATAACAATTTTTGTTATCTGTGGCAAGCTTTCTTCGATTCTACCTCCAGGAAACATCTGCTTTGTAAATTATTCAAATAGTAAACAGTTCTTTCTAGGTTCTGTCATCTTTGTTCTGGTTTTCCTCCTGCCTTTCGGTCCTGTACCATTCAGCACAAGAGCTAATCTCTGAATGATCCAGTGACCGTATTAGGCCATTTATCATAACCCTAATAGATAGTCTTTTCTGGATGTTTGCCCACTGACTGTGTTGGGACCCAGCATGCTGGACTTACTCATGAAGCTTCATGGATCTTAGAATCAGTCATACTTTAGATCCTACTTAGGGGTTACAGGTAGGTGGACACGACCTTTGTCTTCTGCTGGAGAGAAGCTCTTCCACTGGCTGGTGACAAATAGTGTTGTTCTTGTTATTTATGTCATTACTGACAATAACTGTAGTAATAAACATCTTGCTAAGAGTTACTTATTTAGACAAATGTCTTTTTTTCTGCTCTTTCACTAAATATGCATGCTCTTAAAAATAGTTGTGTTTTTTTTTTTTTTTTTTATGCTCTTAAAAATAGTTGTGGTTGTTTTTTTTTTTTGCTTTTAGAAGTTAAATGCTTTCATTTTAATGAGGCAGTCCAGAGCAGCTGCCAGATACTCATTGTTCCTCAGAATGATTGACCTTAAGCAGGATGGAACATTCGTAAATTTAAGATTAAAAAAAATCTTGACTTTGAAAACAAGGCTCTTGATGCTATCCTCTGAATTTTAGATCTAAATCTAAATTTCTGATCTCTGTAGCAAAATACAAGTAAAAGCTGAGGAAAGCTAATAAATCATTCTCTGATCTGAACCGAGCTCCATTAGAAATAGAAATTTGTTGCTTATAATGTACACCTCTTGGCTCTCATTAAAGCCTTGTAGAAATGATACACTGTACTTGAAAACCATAGATCGGAAAATAAATACATTTGAGCTGCATTGCTGGGCCAGTGTTCTGTATCCCAGTGGTAAACTTAGCCTATTAATGGCTAATGCTTTAAAGAAACACAAAAGCCCTGAGGCTAGACTTGTATTGCATTGTAGCTGCATAGTAGCTGCAAATATTAATCAAAGCTTTTGAACTTGTGAAGTAGCACATCGTCCTTGATCATCTGTAACTGAGTCTAGACCAACTTTTGACATGGTTTGGATAATTGCTCCTGCCTGAAAATGTCTGATATCTTTTCTAAAACAGCTTTGTTCTCCACTTAACTGCCCAAATAAGAGACATGCTCAACAGGACAAGCAGTAGTGTTAGGCACTGGATGCTGGGGCCCTGATTTTGCAAACATAGATGTCCATGCTCATCCTCTCCATTGAGGTGACTTCAGGAAGCCCCACAGAATTCCCCTCTGCCCACTGTTCGCACATCTTCTTCCCCACCTTTGCAGTGAGCAAAGAACCTCGGCAGTGGACCTGTCTTTCTGACCTTCTTCACTGCCCACTGAGGCTAGAGAGAGTATATTTACAGCTACGGAGAGCACAAGAAAGTTCTTCTCCTGCTTGTTCCTCCCCTGATAACATGGGGCTCTGGGAGGTTTGCCAGGTTATTGACTCTCCCCAGCAGCCCCAGGCAGGGAGAGGAGACAAAATCCTCTCCTGACCTCTCTTTTTTTGCTGAGACCAATGGACACAGAGACACTGGAGGAGCTTTTCCTTCCACCCTGATGGTCCATATGAAGCACACAGTGCCCATGGATGCCACACTGCCTCTTGACTGGCTCAGGAGAACCAAGAGCATCCACCAGTGCTCCTGACTCAGATCTGGACTTGAGGGACCAGATGTTTCAGTCTTCCAACTAGCTGATGCATATATTACACAGCATTCAGAGGACTAGCATGCAGAACCTGGTATGGGAGTGATTCCCACATTTTATCCATGTTTCTGTACTTTTTTGCACAGCATAATGGCACTGAAACCCTAACAAGCAGCGATGAGGCAGTCCGTCACTTCCAGAGCTTCCTCATGGGGAGTACACTTGCCACCTTGTGTGTCATGAGTGGCTGCAAGGCTCTTGTGAATTAAAACTGCAGTAACATGGAGAACTTGAGTTACATCACTGTGAAAAGAAATAGCTCAAGTGACGTGAAGTGAGTCACCTTGGAGTGGCTGGCAGCTGATTGAAGGCCACAGTATGCTCCTTGGGAAAGTAATTGCTCAAGCATTTGCTTTTCACAATCTCTTCTTTGAGGAAGGAGGAAAAAAAAATATTCTGTTCACTTTTCAAACTCCAGGAAAGATGTCAGTCAATCTGACCTTTATCAATTTTGAAAGACAAGCAAGCAGCCAAAGAGTTGCTCTCCCACCCTGATTTATTTGGGCAGACAGTGGGTGTGGGGTTCTTGCAAACCCCAGACTTCGTTCTGAGTGTGGGAGCTGCTGGGCTTGGCTTGGGTCTTTCACTGCCTGGTTTTGGTTTTGTCATTGATTGCTCTATTTAAATCTGGTTTATGGAACTAAATTGTTGGTGATGTTGCACTGTGCATTCAAACCACTGTAATGCATTTCTTTTTAATTTTGGTACTGCTTGCCTTCATTTGTACACGATAGATGAGCCTTTTATCTCAGGATTTACAAATCTACAGTGTAATTTGTTCACAGCTAAGGCTACGCTTACCCAAAGCGAGAGCTGAGAAACAGGAGTCGCAGGTTGCTGTCAGAAGACACAGACCAGTGTTTTCAATATTCTTTGTAGAAAGCCATTTTACTTTACTAAGCCACTGTCACATGGGAGAGTGATCAGAAGGGAACTATGAGACAATATGGTGAAAATTCAACTTGGAAAGGTTGCCTTTCACTAGTTAAGGAGAGGCAGAGTTATATCATTTCACCACCTTGTTCCAGGTTCTTTTCCAAGAATTAATTGTTTAGATTATGTAATTTTATTCAGACATGTACAGCAGCAGCATATTGAAGACTCCTGTGGCCATGACCTCTGTAGTCTCAAGGTGAAAAACTGGATGGTAAAAATGATGCACAAATTTAAGTTAATTTAAATCTATTCATTAGTAAAAAAGAGCAAATAATAAATATTCATAATGATAAAGAAAATATAAGCAGAATCCCCAAAGGACTGAGCTTATATCCTGTATGACTGACTTGCAAATTTGCCTTTAAAGTGGGGGGGGAAATAAAGCTATTTTTTTAGTTATGAATTCATAAGAAGAAACAAAATAAACCAGCAAATATATATAACGACACATGGTTCTGCTCTTTTCCAGATTTGTTTGAACTGATTAGGGAGCAGAGTAAAACCCATTTCACAACTCAGAGAATGTGACCAAATAGTTTTTCAGAGCTGTAAAATTAAATTCAAATGATTCCTTCCGACATTCAAGCACTAGCATCAGGCTTGACAATAAACATAATTATAAGAATTAATAAAATTAGTTGGGGGATACACCATCTTACTGAAGGTTTTCACTGAGCAGAAATATCCTCAGCTGGTATAAATCGGTATGGCTCCGTTGACGTCAAAGGCTCTGCAGCAATCTGCACTGGCTGGGGAAGCAGTCTTCTGTGGCTAAGAGTGTTTTTCTCCAATCCGACCTGCTGCTTTAAGAATTTTAGAAAGAACAGAAAAATGCCTCATGGTCTTGTGACAATTGCTTGTTACTGTCAGAGAAAATATTATACACTGTGTGCCTCGGCACAGGCTGCCGGAACAGAAAGACACCTTCATTTGTGAGAATTATATCTGAGTACTTTGGACATTATTCAGTTTTACTGGGCTGTATTTACTTTAACTGGTTTTATTTATTTTCTTTCTGTACAAGAATTTACTGCATACACATAATACTTTCTCTCTTCTTTATGATTGGATTTGCTTTATCAACTGATCTCACTCAAATTTGCTTTGGTTATAACTGAGCTGTTATTTTTTTACATATAAACATTGAAATGTAGGAATTGCCATTCCGGGCAAGACCAGCTGTCCCCCTGCTCCATCATCCTGCCTCTGACCTCAAGGCAAGGCACTGAGGTACAAAATAACCTGCCTGGGGGAAGCACTGCCTCCCCAGTCTCGAGGTTTCTAGTTGCTTTATACACTGAAATGTGAGGCTTTACGCTTCTTATTAAGAAAACTGTGTTTGCCAACTAAGGTAATGGAACATATTCTCGTTACCTATATAAAGGTCTGGTCCCTCTTTAATCCTGCTAAGCTCCAGGCTTTTCTCATTACTTTGTGACAGTGAATGCCACAGTTTAATTATGTTTCACCTAAAAAAAGTTAAATCTGTCTTCAGTGTCATCAACTGTTCCCTTATGTTGGTATTGCAAGAAAAGGCAAATGGCAGCATCCAATTGACTTTTGCTGTAATAATCTGTGACCTATTCTTCCCTCAGCTAAGCCATTCAGATCTTTTCCATCTGTCTTCATCTGGAAGTCCACTCATGCCTCTTATCATTTTTACTAGTTATTTCAACTCCTGTTTTCACTCTGTCCTCATTTGGTCTCTGTCCTAACTGTAGGGCAGTTGTGTTCCTCAAGGCACTTCACAGTCCTGATCTCCCAGTTGTATCAGAGGGATTTCTGGGGCTTATTGTGGCTTCCTTTCTGTCTACATACCTACTTTTCCACTAGAAATGTAAGCAGGGGTTGGTGCTTAAAAATCTAAGCAAAGGATGTTGCACAACTGGGCATTAACAGGTCTTCTCCAGACAAGATACAACTGTTGGGATCTCAGAGCTGACAAGTTCTCACACAACCCAGAGTTAGACAGCAGGAACTAAACACTGTATTTCAGGGAAGGGCATGTCACTGACATATGTCAAAGTTGTTCTGCTGACACTTCACAGGACACGTTTTGCTTCCCTGCCAATACAGCATTACAAAGCCAAAGTCTTCAATTACACTTCTCCTAGACACGCTGACATTTAGATTTTTTTTTACAGACTCTGTTGTTTGTGGGTTTTTTTAAGTAGCTTTTTGTTCTGAATTATGAGCAAGGCTGTAAGGAAACACACTTCCATTCTCAACTAAATTGTTGTTGGTTTATTCTTCATATGAGCATGGGACAGGGAGAGGAGCAGTACTAGCACAAAGTCTTCCTGTCATTAGTTTCAAATGAACCAGCCTGATCTCCTGTGATTGGGAGGATCGATGGGTTGAGAGATGAAGGATCTTGCTAGTTGTGACCTTTTACCTGTACCTTGTGAGATGTGTCCTCATACCTGAAATTGAGCAAAACTGAATGTAGATTTGTGCTGTGATCTTGTCGTCTTCACAGCATGGTGACTTTCTCTTCGGTATATTTAGCAAGCATACAGAGATTGGAGTGAATAAGCTAATGATATGACACATTCCATATGACCCAGATGTAAAACAAAAAAAATTGCCATTACATTGAGGTCAGTGTTAAAGCAGAACAGAAAATGAAAAGTTTAAAACCTTTAAGATTACCTAGGCAACATAAAATCCATAAAATGACTTGCAGCAGTTGGAGGGGGAGGGGGGGGGAATCACCATGCAAAATAAAAGATAAGTACATGGCAGAATTATAACCCTTTTGCCCATACAGTATTTATGTATATTGTTTTTAATTGTAACCATGTCAAAGAGAATAAATGTAAATATTTTCTTCCTTTTGATAAAAAAGAAAAATAATGTCTTAGTATTGCCTTAAATTTATAAACAACTTTTCATCATGAGAGATCCCCAACTGACAGGGAAACTGAAATGCAGTATCATACTTTAGAATGCCATACTTCACATTTCTGATAGTAGTGTTCATTTATTTGAAACAGAAGCTTCTTAAATCTCTGTCTTTTCTATGTTCGATATAAGTTTAACATTTTTGGACCTCAACAGATGAAAATACCTGGTTGAAGCTGGTCCCTCTTCTAGTCTTGGTAACTAAACTGAAGCCCAGGTAAAATCTATTTGCTCAAACTAATGGCATCTATTGATGTGTCTTGGTGGAAGGACTCCCTTTTGCAGAGGACAGAGTGGTTGCACAGCAGAGATTTTGCTATATTCCCAGCAGAGCTGTTTAAAATTACGATTCACTTATGTACCTTGTCCAAGTATCCCCTGCCCTCTCTAAAATGCCTGAAGCTAACGCTGACTGCAGTATCGAAAAGGAGAGTATTCTTGAGTACCAGTTAGGGTGAGCACCTCAATTTAATTCAACCTGTGGCCGGGAGGGAGGAAGATTTCCCCCCCTGCTGCAGAAGGGCTTTGGCGAGGCAGGGAGAGTCTGGCCCTGTGGCCAGGCAGATGCCCCACAGCCTCCCCAGCAGTTCCCTGGCCTCCAGCAAACTGGAGAGGAGGACGTGCACACCCACACTTGCAGCAAAGCTGTCTCTGGTGAAGACATTTGTGAGGGCTATGGCTAATGTCAGTTGACAGGTACAAAGGACTCTTCCTTGAGCAGTGGCGATGGCTGAAGCATTAGGTCTCCGTTAGGGACGTAGGTCTCCTTGTGCAAGAAATGGTCCCAAGCTGTTTTTTGTACAAGTGTAATTTTTCAGAAGTTCATTTTCTCACTCTGTCATGGGCCCTGAATTCTACTGATATTTGGCAACATTTCAGCAAAAACAGTGTTTTCAAGACTACATCTCTTATTTTCTCCATTTTCTCTTTATTTTCCAATACTGTCAGCTCACTCCTCTAAATAGCCAACCTGTGCTCTATGAGTGTCTCAAGTTTTGTTTTAACCAGTATTAATACAGACAGGCTGTCAGCAGCTTCATTGTGTAAATACTCCATTAGCTCCCTGAGGGAGCCATCTTGCTTTGAGCTACTTAGTACTTGGTCTACTGGATGGCGGCTGTAAGGAGGCCAGTGTCCCTGAGGAACAAGGTTAAACAAAACCCCACAGCTCATCTCGTCTTCATTTTTCCCCTCCTGCCTTAATGAATGCAGAGTGCTTTTGTTGATGGCTGGGAAATGGATCCCTTACATAAAAAAGCGGCGATTTCTATCACTGACGGCCATAAGGCCAAGTTTGCCTGGGAGAGGGCTGCAGAAATAGAGCGATTTCTATCACTGACGGCCATAAGGCTGAGTTTGCCTGGGAGAGGGCTGCAGAAATAGTTATTATGGATAATGGACCTTAGTTTGCATGTCAGAAGTGTACAGCGTCAGCAGGCTTTGACCATATCGTGCCTTCTCAGCATCTCCCTCAGTCTAGCAGCAAAGCAGAAGCAGCTGTCAAGATTGCCAAGAAAATATACTGAAAAGGCAAACTGAAGAGATAAACACAGGCAGACCGTGCTGCTGGACTGGAGCAGTGCACCAACAGTAGGTACTAGCAGCCTAGTGCTACATTTCATGTCACACTGTTGTGCAAGCTCTCCGTTGCCTGCAGCAAATAAACTCTCAGAGCCATAATAGTGGAGAAAGTGACAGGATGAATTAAAGAGCTGCAACAGTGAGCCAGTAATGGAAGCACAAAGAAGTTCATTGGGCACCAGAAAGGACATCCAGTAAGGCTACAGTCAGCATCTGATGACAAAAAAGACAGCTGGGACCTCTCTGAAGAGTGTAGCATTATGGTCATAAAGTAACATCCATGCAGTGTTACATGGGAAGCCCTAGTGAGCCATCATCCTCTTGGGATGGTCCAGGTGAATCTTTCTGTATGGGTGCTGTTAAAAAGGAATCAAGCACTGACTTTGAGATCATCATACGCCTGTATGTGGTCCTTGGGAGCTACATCTATGATCACCAGTAGGACAAAAATCTGTGTGAGAAGTGCTGGGATGTTCCTTAGATGCTTCAGAAAGAGCAGAGTTGATTAAAGCTATTTGATTTCTACTACAAGGTGGCAAATGATGAGGGTTCTATATCCAGGTCTAATTAAAAATAGATGCATTGTATGTTACTCAAAAAAATCATATACGTGGATGCATAAATATGTGTATATATACATGTATGTAAATATAGGTCTGTATATGTGTATGAATAGATATATAGAATCATTGAATGGTTTGGGTTGGAAGGAACCTTAAAGATCACTGAATTCCAACCCCTCTGCCATGGGCAGAGACACCTCCCACCAGACCAGGTTGCTCCAAGCCCCATCCAACCTGGCCTTGAACACTTCCAGGGATGGGGCATCCACAGCTTCTCTGGGCAACCTCTTCCAGTGCCACACCACAATCAGGTCTCCCTTCTCTTCTCCGGGCTGTACAACCCCAACTCTCTCAGCCTGTCCTCATAGGAGAGGTGCTCCAGCCCTTGGATCATCTTCATGGCCTCCTCTGGCCTCGCTCCAACGGGTCCATGTCCTTCTTGTGCTGAAGACCCCAGAGCTGAAGGCAGTACTGCAGGGGGGGTCTCACCAGAGCACAATAGAGGGGCAGAATCCCCTCCCTCGACCTGCTGGCCGCACTGCTTTGGGTGCAGCCCGGGATACAGTTGGCTTTCTGGGCTGCCAGTGCATGTTGCCAGCTCGTATCTAATGTTTCATCTTCCAATATCCCCAAATCTTTCTCCGCAGGGCTGCTCTGAATCCATATGTGTTTATGTATACATAGGATACCTCAGGAAAAGCAAAAAAAAGAGGTGCAATCTCTTGTTTTGATCCTTTCTCAGACTCCATTTATTAACTGTTTGTTGGAAGGCAAATCAGAAACCAGAAGTCTTCACACCTGGATGAATGCCATGACCACTTGTCATAAGAAGTTTGCTGAGTAAGCACCTACCTTTGCACTTGGACATCATGTGGTAACAATTCCCATCACCTAAGAAAAGACATTTAATATTTATGAGGATATAGTTAATATTAGCATCTCTGTATCAGTCTATTCAATCTATCTTTTGAAGTTCTGGTCAGACCCAAACACATGTTCCCCTTCTACCATACCCATAGCATCAATTCACAGAGCTGAATTTGGGATTTGACAAGAGTCAGGTAGATGATTTTTCTGAATTTCCTGAAACAAAGAAAAAAAAGAAGAAACAAAGAAAGTCCAGCATCCAGGGAGCTGCACTGGAAGTGTCTCAATGCCAGCCACTTTCTCTTGGAGAGGTCAAGCATCACTGACAGTGCTGGGATCTGCCCAGAGCTGGGCACATAAATACCAAATCCAGGGGGGTTTATAGTGGGATGGTATCAACCCCCAGGAAGGCACGTTTTTCCTGGAGACAAGAGGATCCTGCGCCTATGGGTGCCTACAAACGTGTTCTTAGGCATTTTTTGAATACACATAGCAACTTAGAATTATTTTTTGATTGTCAGAGGAGCCAGTGTTAACGCTTGCTGGTGACAAGCAGACCTCTCTGGAGCGTCTCAATCCCTTCCCTCCTCGCCCCCCCCCCATACAAGTTGTAATGCTCCCAGGCTACTTTTAGCCAATTGTTGTAGTGAATTAAAGGAAATTTATTCAGGAAATAGCCATTAACTGGTCTGTTTTGCTTAAAACTCAGAAGGTTCAGTTCCACTATCATCATAGTCAGCAGCAGCAGGAAAATCTCAAGAAAGGGCAGGCCTTGAGTAAGTTGTATGTGCTTTGCTTCAGTTCTCTAGCCATATAAAAATATATTAAAAATTGTTTAAGATTTAGCTGAAATCAGAAAGATTTTTTTTTTCATCAGAATGAAAAATTAAGAGAATTGTTTCTAATGGAACAAAGCATCCTGCTCCAACCTAAAGGTAAAATGTTGCTGTAGAACATGCTTGTGCTGAAAGCAAATTAAACTGATAAAATGGGATGAGGAAGAGATAGCACTGGTACTTTCACCTAAAAGACTTCGAAAGACTGTTCTGACTGCAGACCTGTAGGATACTCCAGAAAGGACTGAGAAGGATTTTCCACGCTTTCTTTTGACGCTGCTCTACTTTCATGTTGCAAACTGGTCCCTGGCACAGAAAACAGAGCCCAGGCATCCTGTGTCCTGAATTATTTCCCCATCAAGCAAGGGAATTATTTACTTGCTCCCTGTCTTTTGGGATATTAAGTATCCAGTGAAAAGAGTGGAACAGTTTTAACAGGAGAAATTGAATATGTCCCATCTCCATGTTGCTGAGTGGGAGTTTGACCTTGCTGTTACTTGGACCAGGATGGATCTAAATGTAGCTCTCCTGTCTTCCCAATGAGCATCTACTCAGCACGTGACAGGCACAGCAGGGCCAGGCACACTTAGTTCTCTGGGAGATATTCAATTTTTGCACCCGACTTAAACATGCAGTGAACCAGGGAGAAAAAGTGTGATGACCCAGGCTCAAATCCCTGCTTGCCATCATTCCAGTTAGAGAGTGGATTTAAACCTGGTACTCATACGTACTGCGTGCTAAAAGTGAGGCTAATGGTAAACAGATTACTATCAACGGTCTTGTAAGCGTAGACCTGATTTTTTTTTTTTCACTTGAAACAATTTAGTGAATTTATAAATAATTCTATGAAGGCCAACATTCAATTTTTCAGTGCAGTCAAGTATTTCTACCCTAAAATTTTCAATCTCTTGTCTCGAGAATGTGACCCAGGCTGTCTAGGACTTCACAGATCAATTGCTGAATTTCCATGCAGAAGCAACATGAATAGTCATAAGCCCTTGTGCAGTATGATCCAAGCATGATGTTCCTGTCAATAGCCTGCAGAAAGCAAGCCTGGGTTTTTATTCTTAGAGAGCAAAAGTGTCCTGCTTAAGGTGATGAAATATCTTACACTTCCATTTCCATTGCTCTTCACTAACCTCCAGATCCAAACCAAGTAATAGTTCAAAGGTTCTGCCCAGCAGTGTTAGCTGGACCTGTTGTCTCACAGGCAGACCATAAAACTGATCAGGAATTTCAGCCACTGATACAAGGATTTTGCAATTTAAATGGGGAAATCATTAAATCTAGTTTTGTATTCAGTCCAGTACTAGCAGTAGGGTTTTTAGGATGACACTGTATTTTAGGATGGCTGCACATGTTGCTTTTTAGTACCTACTAGCCATTAAATTGTATTTTAGAGAGAGATTATCTTTCACTCCTGTCTTGAAATATTTTACTGTAGTTATTTCAAAGTTTTAAGGGTCAACAGATGAGTGTCAGCCCTCAAAATCATTCACAGGTCACTGTGTATTCATCACACTTTTAGTTGAAAAATACATCAGTGAAAATACTGCAAATGTACCTAGAGACCACTTACCATGACCATGAGAGTCACCAGTGATCACTGGAGCAGAAATTAGGAAGGAATCCCACCAACAGCAAAGCCAACATAGATAACATATTTAGAAGAGAGTTTGATACATCTTTTGCCCGTTTCAAAGTGATGCACTAGCAGAGATCCCTTTTAATCAAGTAACCATGCTATTTTAAAACACTGTGGCATCTGAGATTTGAATGCAGTTCAGAATCTCTGTGTAATACCAAAGACAGTAAACGAGTGACTTTGACATTGTCATTAAAAAGATTTTAAAGGAAGGCCATACGGGTCATGCAATTTGTCTCAGGAGTTTTTAAATTCACAGTTACATGTCTGTTTGGGGAGGAGATGGAACTGAAAAGCTGAATTGGAAATCTGATCCTCTAAACACTGTTCATTTTGCTAGTAAATACCGACTTCTCCCCCACTTGAAAAAGACGATTTAAAAGTAAAAATTAAATTGTGGGTTTCTCAGCTGAAGATACCACTAATAGAGGCATGTACTGTGCTGTTTCATGCATTCGTTTTCATTCTCATGTTTTTAAGATTATTCTTCAAATACTTTATAAAGATACAAACATTTGGGAAGACAGTGTAGAAAACATGTACAAGGGTTTTTTTCTTTCTTAATGATAAATTAAGGCCTGTCTCCAACTGAAACATGTTTTTTCTTAGGAGAACTACTGAGAGTAATTCAGCTGTGAAAATGTGAAAAAATCTGCTAGATGGAAGCATTAACTAAATGCCTAGAGCATAATCTCATCCTCCAAAAATGGAGGTACTGCAGTATTTAAGGTTATTCCTCTCCAAGAAATCTTAGGTTGTGGAAAGTGCTGGGGATGCTTTGTCTGGGGGATGGGGAAGCTCCTCCGTGCAGCCGTGAGTGGGTAGAGCATGGGCAGTGCTGGTGCAGCATCGCACAGGGGTCTGCACTGGCCAACACCGTGCCGTCCTCTTTTAGACGTGGTCACCTCTGGTGTCAGCAAGCTGCTCCAACCTTTCTCGGCAGAGTTTCCTGACAACCGCGTCAGCTGCAGGGTAGTTTCTAGCCAGCTGTGAACCACTTTGACATCACCGACTTGTATTTAGGTATATTAAGAATACATGTCTGTGTGTATAAGCTATGTAAGGTTTTCATTTGAAAATGTGGAAATCATGAAGATTTACATCAAAATAAATCCAGGTAGCCTATACTGGCTTCAGAAATAAGGCAAATAAAATATAAACCTGAGCATTTCTCAAGCTGTCAGCATCATCTTGGTGAGCTCACTTGACCAAGGGGATCCTCTATGTGCTTAAGGAGAAAACAGATTTTAAATGGTCGAAATGTAAACAAAGAATAATTTATGTGGTAAATGCAAAGTAGAATAAATTTTTTTAAATAATAGGGGAGAAGTACTGGATTGAACAAGCAGTAAATTATTTATTCCCTTTGGACAACTAAACTACTCTGAAAGAGAAAAGCTTTTATAAGAATTGATTGTGTACTAGCACATTATGACTGGAGCAATACCACACCATACTAGTTCTTCAGAGTTTTTATTTCTGTAATATTTTTATGTAATAGCCAAAACAATAAATAAAACCCAGAAATTTCTTTGTACTCTTTGTGCGGTGGGATAATGCAGCACCCTTGTCAGGCAAGAAACCATGCAGTCTGTCATTTATTCTTATTATTGGCTAATATAGTATCTGATGTGGGGATGTTAGTTCATGAGAAATCTAGGCAGGAAATAACATGAAAGGCTGTTAATCCCCGTTAAGAAGAATAACAGTGTCATGAGAAATACGAGGACGCCATTCCATTACGGGTGTTAAATGATGGGGAATGTGCCATCCCAAGAAGCTCTGCCTTACGTCCCTTCTATCTGGGGGTTTCCGTGAAAGTGCATTTATGACCCTTTGCACAACATTTGTCATCACGAACATAACCTTTTGAAGGTTTCCCTAGTTAGCTCCTCTCTCTCCTCCTTCCTGACACCTGGCTTGGGCCGCGATGCATCTGGTCCGTACCACCTCAGGCAGATGGAGGACAGGAAAGATCTGTGTTTGCACACAGCCAGTGCAAACACCAGAGGATTACAGCCTCCGGCTGTAGGGAGAGGACGACGTCTGCACAGAGGAGCAAGCTGTGACCTTCTGCTTGGTTTTGTCA